>NW_015665129.1:1251178-1264168 GCF_001515625.1 Sinocyclocheilus rhinocerous
TATGGATATTTTTCTTACAAAAATGCATCGATTCGCTACAGGAGGCCTTTGTTCACCCCCCGGAGCCATGTGAGATGCTTTTTTTTTATGGATGGGCGCTTTTTATTTCACTTGTTTTGGACTGATGCATGCAACACCCGCTGAGTGCCATTAAACAGCTTGAAAGATCAGACAATTTTTAATATAACTCCGACTGGATTCATCTGAAAGAAGAAAGTCATATACACCTAGGATGACTTGAGGGTGAGTAATTTATGGACTAATTTTCATTTTTGGATGAACTAACCCTTTAAGATTTTATGCATTATTTTCATGACTATTAAGAATATTTCTCTCTATCCTTATTACTGCAGAGAACAAAGACCACTACTGTAATTAAAATGTTATGTTACTTAAATGCTAGTTAATTAAATTAGTAAATTAAATGTTAATTTCTTTTTTTTCTTTTTTTATCCAGACAAAATAATTTTCATTATTGTCCATTATTGACCTTTCCGGTTTTGAGAGGTTGGACTTTGAACATGTATTAAATGTAGTGTTAAAATAACTTTGCCACTTCAATAAATAAATCTGATGAACAAAACATCATAACTGGCTACCACTCAGGAATTAATGTCTTCAAAATACAAGCATATCTCAAAATAGGCAGACAGTATATCTTGGCATAGGGAGTCTCAAGTGACCACAAGAGGCTATTACCACAGACACAAAGAAGAGTTATCTTAACTATATGCGCCAACAACTAAAATATAAAAATGACCAAAATATACATATATTGTACATACACGTGATGTGTGTAGATTGTATATCTATATAAAAAATGTCTCATCTGTTATAGTTTTCACCTTACGTACACACTCACTGTGATATGACACTATGGGAGTTTATGTCAGATTGTGTTCACGATTCCCTTTTGATGAGAGAAAAGAGACACAAGTGAGCCAAACTGAGCTTAACACTAAGACCAAAGCTGAGAGCCCAAACATGTTATCGCACATCAACGAACAACCTACACACTACACAGAGATGACAGTTAAATCCATTCCATATATAGAGAAGAGTCCTAAGTTTGGCTCAGCTTGTTGCAAATGGTTCTCAGAATAAGACAGAAACACCAACACCCAGATGAGCAAAATACTAAGAAGAAATGGCATATTATCGACTGCATCATTTGTATCTCTCTCAGAAAAAAAAGCTGTATTGAAACAAAAAGTAACATTATGTATGGATAAACAAAACGAAGCAATAAAAAAAAAAGAATCCAATTAATGTTGAATGCTGCTGTGAATTTTTTAAAACCGAAACTCAATTAAATGACACAAAGCAGATAAAATTGCCTACAGGGACATGTAAGATTCAAACTCTGCGGTAAACCAGGAAGATTGGCGAGGTATGCGAACTGAATATTTGAGATTTTACAAATGAAATATATTCCTGCTGTTTCTCAGCGCAGTCGCACTAGTCTTCGAACACCTATGGCAAGTTCACGGAGTCAACTTTAAACCACACTCAAGTACTTATAAATGGGAACAAACATTTCATGTCAATAAATATAGCGGAAACTGCGCAAAATTCATTAAACGAAGTCAAGGAACAGTGCATGCCACAGGACGACGAGCAAATCTGCCTGGAGGAGCAAGGGAACGAGTGGAAGGCAAGATCGGAGGTCAAAGGCAACAAAGAGATCAGGGTAAACGACAGGATCTTTTTTTATCTTTTTTCTTAAGCTCGTTTTTTAAGCTACGGTACGGTGAGGCGGATGTGAGCCACTCTTGTGTGGGTGATGGAAGTGGTGCGTGAATCAGGGACAGGATACGCTAAAGAATTCAGCTCCAGCGCTGGCTTTCCTCCTCTCAAAAACAGGCTTTTTTTAGTTGTAGTTGAAGGATTCTTTCCATTCATTTTTTTCTCTCGGAGAGATGGTGCAGAGTGGTGAGAGACAATCCACAGGGTGAAGGTGAAGAGAGTGGGGCATTTAATTGAAGCCGGTGTCAGTGTGGTAAGTAGAATGGTAACCGTCAGACGTTAGCTGGGTGGTTTCTGTGGCAGAAGAGGGCTGCATCACGATGGGCTCACCTCCACCTGCCTCTGCAGAAAGATTTCAACAGGACATAATGGTTTAAACATAAAGAATCCGGAGGATCATAGGAGTAGCTGTTTGAAGGTGGCATGTTATGGGTATATAGCACACATCTAACCTCTCTCATCGGACTGCAGTTGGGCCTCTAAGTCTTCAGGGGAAACATAGAATTCCTGTTCCTGTCCCTCAGGTGGCCGTGGTTTACACTTCCCACAGCAGCAGTTACAACAACAGCACAGGCAACAGCAGAAGTAGCAGCCTGTGGCCAGGCCACAGAAAATAAACAGAGCCTGTAGGGGGAGACAGAGATCAACACAACAAATTAGAGCGAAAAAACACTTGAAATGACTGTCAAATGTTTTTTGAGCACCAAATCAGTATATTATAATGATTTCTCAAGGATCGTGTGACACTGAAGACTGGAGAAATGACTGATGAAAATGCAGCTTTGCCAATACAGGAACAAATTATTTTAAACCTAACATAAAAACTCAAGAGTCTTACCTTGGCCCACCAGCTGGATAGGACAAAGTAAGTGTTGACGTTCTCTTCTCCAAACTGTTCAGCCACATAAAGTCCCAGAGAGCCATACTTATCATAGATGTTTCTCTTTGTCGGGTCGTTAAGGATGGCATGGGCATTGTTTATCTCTTTAAACTTATCAGCTGCCTCAGGGTTGTCAGGATTCTTGTCAGGGTGATATTTCAATGCCAATTTCCTTTAAAAGATAAAAAAGGACACATAAACTACATTAAATGCATTCAGATATAGGCATTTCGACATAAGGGGAAAAAAAATTGTTTTTTTTGTATCAATATATCATATTTGAATGCAGTCTGATAAGACTGTTGCAAAATAAATAATAATTAATAAAAAATAAAATAAATGGAAATAGATTTTATTGTATTGTTTAATTTCAATAGCAATTCTAATCTAACCATAAACAAATTATTAATTTGGTGTAACACTGAAACAAAAATATAAAAATGTGTTTTTATTTGTATCAATATATCTGATAGGGGGCGCAGCCCAAAATACCTGTCAATATCACAAAAAATTATTTTGTTTTGTATTACTTTGTTTCTTATTAGTCAAGCAATTTTTACTAAATTGAAATAAGTCAGTTTAAATATAAACTGACTTTTTTTTTAATAATTACATTTCATTAGTCAGTATTTTCATTAATATCACACTTTTTAATTATACTGTAAAATGTGTTTAGTATCTTTTTTTGGTATAAAAAATGGTATTGAGAATCATGAAAGATCATTAACCTATAATACAATGATAGCAATGCTGTGGTATTTCCAGGTTATCGTACCATGAAAATCTCACATTGTGATATCGCTGTGAATATCGCTCTATTAATGAATCCATTACTTTTGTGTAGTCCTAGGGTAGGCTAAAACTGTGCATGGCAAACGGTCCCTGAATGCACTTAGTTTTATTGAGCTGCAGGCTTCCACATTGCCGTGTGCTGCATTTAGCCTATAAACATCTGATGAAAACTCCAGCCAGTAAAAGTGAAATGGAGCAGAGCAGAACACTGTACAGGAATGCTGATTAAACGACTGAGCTTCTCAAATTCACCTGTATGACTTCTTGATGTCATCGACAGTGGCCAGTTTGTCGACACCCAGCACATGATAGAGTGATTCTCCAGAGGTGGAGAGAGAGCGCTGCCTCTGCTGCTCAGCCATGGCAAATCAGGTCCTCAACAATCTGAACACACACAAACACACAACATGCTGCATGCTAATATTACAAATCTCTTATAAAATACAAAGCATGAATATTGAAGCATTTATTTTGAACAACGGGGAACATCATAATGCAATATTTCCAAATGAGGACACTGGCCTAATGACAAATGACCTTATCATCATCACTATAAATCCAAAATAATGATGAATCCTCATTATTTGCTAAAGTCATCGATTGATCTTTTCTTGCACTCTTCATCAGGCTTTCATTTTTAGTCACCATAAGTTTACTTAAGTTCTTTTTAATTAATTTTATGTATTATTTTGGATAAAGTTGAAATATTCTCAAACTGAAGTGAGGTTTTATTTCATAAAACATTTAAGTAAACAGAACCAAATTTCACAGATCTATGATTTGAGCAGAAAGCTTTTCCAACCCCCCAAGTACTTTGCTGTTCTGATTAAATCTAACCAACAAAATCTCATTCAGATGTCTGCTCTCGTCAAAGTTTATCGACTGTTTATGAACCCTTGGAGTGGCTAAATATGTACTGATTATACATTTGCCTCTAAAAAACCCAAGAGGACACAGAAAACGCATTATCAGATGAACAGCAGACATGCAAAGAGAACATGTCTGATATTCTCCAGATCATAGTTTGACGTTTAAACACTAAAACCACTCAAGATAATTAGTAGTTTAAATGGATTTCAGATCAATACTCATCTTAGAGACTAAACAGATCAGCGGGATCTTTTAAAGATGGCATAAAGGGCCCAAACAACAATAAATTTCATGCTGCTTCTGTCATAGCATGATGTTCAGGCTATTGACACAAGAACAGTATCACAAAGATGTTTCTAATGACAACCTGCCTAACTACACACTAATACAGTGATGTTGAACAAACTATCATTACTACTGTAATGATGACATAACTAGCACTCTCTAGTGATCATAAGCATTACTGATGATTCATCAGCTGACTCACACTTTTCCTGTCAGCTAATTCTTTTGTGTTGATCCCCAGAAAGAGAAATCGATACCACAGGATATCACAGGTTTCAGTTTCCATATTGTCATGTGTAGACTGTAGACCTGAACCTTATTATGGTGTAGGCTACCGAAGGACATAAAACACAAAGACTGACACAGTTTCATATCAGTAGAACAATAAAGCAAAGTGTTAATCTGTCCCTCTATGTGCTTGCTTGTCTCATCATGTCTGGAGAGGCCTGGGTTTGTGTCAAATCAATCTTGTACACCACAAAAAGCTTTACTCAGCTGACTGATACCTCCGATAGTTTACTCAGCACTGCCAGACACTAATAATTCAGACAAGCATTCAGGGTTCCTGAGGAAGAGTGTGAGACTCCTCAAAAGAAGATATCTAGGCAATTGTGTGTGTCAGAGATTAGTTAGAAAAATGTAATAATAGCTTTGTTGCATCATTTATAACAGACCCCTAAACACCAAATTCTGTTGTGAACTCTGATGTGTTCTTTAGGTAATGTGTATTTGACGCTGTTCACTGTAAGTATTGTTTATTATGGATGTTAATGATAAGCATCCATATCGGATAAAATGATGATAAAAATCCTCAGTATTACAAATGTTATGTGTTATGGTGGCACATTTTCCAGAAGCATCGTGAGGATTCAGGAGCTGAAGAAATGGCCTGGCTGCATTCAGCCTCACATGAAACGTTCAAACAGACCCACCCATGATCCACAACATGGTGTCTGGGTTGACAGCTCACACGATTTAGTGACAAAGCCAATAAGCAGGAATTATAGGAAGAGTTTCATTAGCGGTTCTTGAACGCGCATTGTTAGGGATTCTTTAAAAAAAAAAAAACTCAATCGATGAATTGACTCAACCTGGACGAATGACTCTGTTGAGTCGATTCTTTTATTCACTTCAAAACATATAGCGAGACCAGTATAGTGATTCCCAAATGAAAGACTGAAACTGACATCTGAATAACTGGTTGTTCAAATGGAAACGTGTAGTTAAGTAATATTTTATAAAAATATATAATTGTAGATGTTACCAATTTAAAAAAAATATATTAGGACAAATCATTCCACTGCATTTATTCTGCCTGTAAAAGTATGTGTAGTTAAATGTAATTAAAAATGTGCAAACACGTCTTCTTTCTGATTTAATTATATCTTAAATTATTTTATTACTTGGCAACAGAGGAACCAGAATCGAATCGTTAAATTCCGCACGATTCCCATCCCCACCGTTTACAGATCGACACGCAACTGCGCTATTCGGTCTGCATGAAAGAGCGCTCGTTTTTACAGCAACAAATGTCGCACTATGTGTCCGCATCAAGGCATCTCTATTCAATACAATGTTAACAAGAGACACAATACACATATGATGCATTCACTCATATTATAAAGCTGAGAAGGGGCGATTTGCTAATGTGAATCTGAGCAACAAACGGCAGACCGTTTTTTCTGTTCAAAAAAAAAAAAGGTGATTGCGATCTACTGTGTTGATAGATTACTGCAATAGATTACTTCACCAAACGGAAAGGATTTACAGTTAATCTCTAACACGCTTCGCTTCTGCATCACCAGTACGGGCCCCGGTGCTTTGCTTTGCGCTCCAGCATCCATATTCTCTGGCCTGTTAGCTTCCCGTTCTTCCCGTTACACCACATAAGACCAATTCACCCAAGCCCACTTATAAATCAAGAGAGCAGACAAAATGTGTTTTTTCTTAAGGTGTAACGTGGGTTTAACGCATGCACCGCTTACCGTTTCGTAGGCCCCGGCTTCGTAATTAATTTAAGTGCGTTAAAGAAACCGATGTTACATTTGTGGTTGCATCCCCAGGAACCGCGCGATCACGTAAGTGTACCAGATGCAGCGGATCTCGCTCGGCTCCGCCCACCCGTGACATCACCACAACGACGTGCGCATCACCCCCTGTAGAACTAGGCCCGTTTCACCGGATGAAAGGGGTCTTACACTGTCATCGAGAGGATATGGCTCAGAAAACCAAACAGTAACCCTTATATTACCTAATGCCATGTGTTTTTAAAGAACGGTAAACAATCAATTTTGGTACTGTTTGTAATGACCCGTAATGTTTCACTGATTTGTGATTTTTCATGGAATCATGCGGCTCTGATTTGTCCTCTGTCTCCACCTTCTGGTGAGTGAGCTGGACTTGCATCGAATCATTTGTAGGCTACACAAGAAACACTTAAGACTGAGACAGTTTAATTATTCCAATCATATTAGTGGAAAGACAATTGTCCTACTGTTTCAAATATTTCCGATTAAATTAATTTACATTTTAGATAAATATTTGTTATACATGTAGCCCAGATGGGATTTTATTCATATGCATATAGAAATACAGACTGCAAAGGGTTAATACGTTTAGTTTTAAGGTACTAAAATTTACATGCGTTCATACAGCCTAACTGGTTTCCACTAGAATGCCTGCTCATCTTCATTTTACTGGTCTCTGATTGGGTTATTTTCAGTGTTTACTGTTCATGAGTGGGCGGGGCTTAGGAGATGTGCGCAGCAATTGCAGCTTGTAAGGAGAAAGTTAAAGGAACTTGCAATCCACGTTAGTTCTCTACAAATATGATAAAGTACACCCAGTAATATGGATGACAAATTGGTGTGCTCTTCTGGGATGCTTATCTACTTGCTTAAAGGAAACGGACAGTTGTTTCTTTAGCCATTTGTTTATTGACCGGGAAAATCTCCTGATCCATGGAAAAAGAAGTTTTCTTTGATGAGTTGTGGCGCTGAATACTCTTCACTGGATCCCGTATCTGCTGAACTTGCCGCCCTGTGCAGTTGTGCCTGTTCGTGGTCACTACAGCCTCTCAGGTCGTGAGTACTATAAAGTACGTGCAGTTAAACAAATTTTGTGTTGCTTTTAAAGTGAAGCGGCCAGTTTTTGTTTTTTGGCCACCACGCTCTCAAGCCACGTCCCAGGCCTGCAACGATTTATTTTGTTTAAATATGATGGAACAAGAGACAGATGTATGTGTGCGGGCCCACTTAATTTAATGTCATAGACGTTCTACTGATTTTAAATTTCATTTATCTTGGTGTCAGTTGAACAGAGGGTTTATATTGAAACTGCTTTTTATAGTGTATATTGTTTAACTATTTGCTTTTATTTTCAGTTTCATATTTAATTGTCTATACTGAATACTTTTAATTTCAAGTTTACTTCAGTAAATTGTATATAATTTCTCCCATTCACATTTGTTGTGTTTGAGTTTACAACAGTTAATTAAAAGATCCCATTTTAATGGGATATTTGGAATTAAACGTGAAATTACTACATAAAAGGGAGGCACCGTCAATAAGTGTTGTGTAAAACCAATAGTTACAAAAAGAAACGTAACACCTGAGTTATTTGTTTTATTAGTATTTATTTTCAAACCACACCCAGGGCCCCATCCCATGTTACAGTTTTTAAAGTAGTTTAGCTACCTATAACCAGCACTGGGAAAAGGGGTTACATACAAAACATAAAATGTGTTTCATTGCATCATTTTCAACCAACCCTGCCAAATATAATACACATTTAAATTAATAAATATATACTTTCTAAAACATTATATAAAACACAAGTGTTGAGGAGTTTCAATCCATTTGTTACAAATGACAAATAAGGAAACCCCAATATGTCTCGGTGAGTGGAAGAATTTGTTTTCAGCATGATGTTGAGATAATCTGAGGCTGATCAACTCGTTTTGCTTCACCCAGCGCTATGAATATGGTGACACCAATGACGTTCACCACAGCCAGGACTGAGAACACATTCACCCAGGAACCTGTGACCTCAATCATGTAGCCAGACATGTACACCAACAACAAACCTGTGAAGTATAGTACAAAGAGAATAAGATATGGGGATAGAAGAAGAGCAATAGAAAAATAGGTATTACAATTAACAGTACAAATGAGGTAGGATATTAGACATAAGTAATTGCACAGGGCTTGAATGTGAACTTATACCATTTTGCAGATTAGTTTAAATTATGAGAAAAGTTAAAATTCTGACATACTAAATCAAAATTATTAGATACAATTTATAATTGTCTAAATTGAGACAAAACTTTGATTATTTTTGAAAAATAATAAAAAATGAGATACAAAATTATGATCAATAATTATTGTCATATAAAGTCCAAATTGACAATTATGACATAATTTGAAATTATGAAATAAAAAGCCAATTAGTGTCATATACTTCTTTTATCATAATTTATATAATTGTTTGTCATAGTTTTAACTTGTGTAATTACGTTGTCAACATTTTCAGATTAAAGATTACTTCAATATTAGATTACTTTTACTATTTACATTTTTCTAATTGTCAAATAGAATTTAGATAGTGTACACTGACCTATCAAAAAGTACTTTAAATAAAATATTTCAATATTCCTTCCACAAGTATATGAGGGCATTACAATGACTGTATACATTACATTACAGAAAAAGGATTATAACCCACCAGTAAAAGCAGAACATGTGTTCATAACCCCTGTAAGAAAGAGAGCAGCATATTTAGAACAATGCTTAAAACATACTGTGATAAAATAAAATATTCCTGGATTTCTTTTTTACGAGCAGAGGTGGACTCACCAAATAGGGCTCCTGCACATGATGGTGCCTGGTCATGCACATTCACAGACACCCCACTGAACATGAAAATACACACACAGGTTACTCTTGTTTTACTACCTCTTCACAATACAATCAGCTGTTGATTGGCTAAATCTTCTACACATTTATATTTGAGCATGAAAGATCTAATAGACTATATATAGGCTAATCAATGCTGTAAGATCATGTTTTGGATATGACAGTTCATTCTAACCTGTTATTAAATGTAGACAGTCCAACAGCCAGAGACACACACGCCACAGCATGGATAAAGCTGTCTGTCTTACAGAGAAGGAAGATGAACACACTGGCTACTCCCATTGCAATGAACTACACAAGCATGTTTCAAACAGACACACACAAACACAACAGATTACATAATGCAATTCATGAATTGTTAATGTAATTTTACTCTATATCAGGACACGTTAAAGCTCATAGCTGATGTTGTGTTACCTGCATCAGTTTCCTTACAGTCACAGTCCCGCAGCCTGACATAAAGACATAAATGTGACTAATTACTGACAGAGACATTAGGGTTAGAAAAATACAAAAGGAAGCAAGAAGGTCCACACCTAAACCTAATTACCAGTGAGGAATAAGCAGATTGTATTAAAATGCACAAATGAGATGCAGAAATTCATACAAATTAGACACCAATTCATTTTAGTTTTGAATTGCTATGAGATTGTGTTGGTTTTGTTCACCTTGCCTAATGAGATGATCAGAGATAGAGCCTCCAAACAGTGAAGTGGGCAGCGCTACAAACCAAGGGATCACATTAAACACCCAATCCTGTCATCAAACAAAATAAATAGGGAATGCTTTAACAAAATGACAACATCAAACGACCAGTCGTAGCAAAAAACAAAACAAAAAAACATCAAAACCTCATGTGCTTCCTCTAACCTGAGTGCACAAAAACACCATCTTATGATTAAACATTTCGTTTAGTAATATAGTTAGATATTGTCACTACTACATATTAATATTACTGGTAAGTAAACTGGGAGTGTAAACACTAATAAAAAAAGAAACAACCAATAAAATCAGCTAATGTGCGATGGCTGGCATACCTTGGCATAAGGAAACATGTCTTTGAAGAATGTTGGTAGCCATGACATGAGTGTGTAATTCGTGCTACTAAAGCAGAGATGAGCAATGATCATAGCCCTAAAACACATACACATGCATTGAGCAACTTTCTGTATTAATACTTGCACATCTTTTAAAAGATTGAAGTTTTAATTGACATTTTATGAGAATGAGTGTCGTAAAAACAATACAGTCCTGACACAAAACTTTGGAATGGAAAAAAAACATAACAATACAACAATGAGTGAAAGTAGAGAGTAAAATGAGGGATATGTCGATGTTTTGAACCTCACCAGACACTAGGCTCTCTAAGGAGATTCAGCCAATTGACTTTCGAGGATTCAGATGTAGAACTACTGCTGATCCACAGTGAGTCGAGAGAGAAACTTGGACCTGTAACAAACAATTAAACAAACTCTGTACGGACACATTTTAAACTGTAATATATAACAAACACGATTTCTGAACACCAACATGAGATTATTAAGATATAGCAGGGTCCTCGGTATAGAAATCTCTTATTTAGTAGTGCTGCATTGTGGTGAGTCAGATTTTTAAAAACAGGGTGTTGTAAAATAACACTGGCAAAAAAGATCCAATTATTCTATCCACACAGTTGCTATGGCAAACACAAATACTGAAGCCAACACTGATTTTCTCTGATTCACTGCGACTTCTCTAAGAGACTTCATTATACAAATTCTGACCTTCAGAGCAATAAAATAGCACTCAATCAAGAACGAGTGCAAAATCTCAAGAACAATGCTACTTACACATGTAAAGGACCACAATTTAAGTACCTTGCAGAAGACATTTCCATACACAACAGGTCCAGCAAACAGCAAGGAGACCAGCTCCATAAAACACACTCCCCCATCCAAACCAGTCCAGCATCAGGGAACCTACACCTCCAACCAGCAGCATCCTAAGAGAGACAGACATCTCAATGACAAAATCATGAATAGTGTGGAATAGGGGTGGGAGGAATTATTGATTCTTATAGAATACTTTTATGATAGGAAACTGATGTAAACACAGTCAGTTATGTTTTCAGAACAGGACAAAACATCTGATATGTCGAAATAGATCTGTGCAGTAGTATGAATGTAGCCTATTAACAATTGTTTTGATTTATTATTCATTTGTAATTATTTTAAAAAGTAGCCTGCTTATATCATTTAATAAAAATGCACAATATAAATCTGATATAAACTATATATGAAAATGTAGCCATGTGCAGTAATATTGAAAGCTGAGGATGCAACGAATCGTGACATAAAGTGAATCGAATCGTGAAACCAGTGAAGATTCACACCCCTAGTGTGGAACACTAAATTACGGTATGTAATTCCAGTTTTATTTTACATTTCAAATAAATAAATAAATAAAAATATGAATTCAAATAGAATGATTGGGGAAACTATTATTATATCTTACCCTAGGTAGCACCCACAGGCCAGAGTGCTCATCAATAAACCTCTCTCTCCCTCCTTCACACGCTGAGCACAGATACTGACAAGAGAAGGGTAGTGAACCCCTAAAAACAAAGAGAGCATAACACAAACTCACAATCATGTCCTACTGAGAATTGCTTTTTACCGTTAAAGGCAGAGTAAGTGATTTCTGGTAGCCAATGTTGATATTTGAAATCACCAAAACAAACACGCCCCTACCCCAAAAGGGTCTTGCCCATTGTGATAGCTCCGCCCCACATATACGTACGCAACCCAGGCAACGATTAGTTCTGTGAAACAAAGCAAAACCAATGTTACACCGTGTCTACGGACGTCAACGGCGCGGCGCAACAAATCCCCGACAGAAAACTGCTGCCGGGTTCTATTTATGACGTGCTGACACAAATTTCAAATGGTTTTCAACGGTCGTTTGAGTCCAGTGTAGGCAGACTTTAGCTGTTGTAGACACACGTTGTTACTCACCTATTGAGAAGAAACAAAGCAACCTCGGCGTCCGATCGCAGGCCTCCGCTCCTTAAGTTCTCTCCAGCGCTGGAAAGCTGATCCGATATTTACACGGGTCCTACTTCTTGCCTTATCCTTCCGCAGACGTTTTCCTCTTTTGTTTTTTATCCACCATCTCTATCTCTCTGTCGCTCGGCTCGGCTAATGTCCGTCCCATGCACTGAAAGCTCTCTCCTCCACATCACGAGTAGACACGCCCCTTATTGCTGATTGGCTACAAGTTTGTTTTGCGATTCGGCCCGAATCAGTTTTCTAAAGTGTTTTTGAAAAATCACATACCCTGCCTTTAAAGGAGTATTTATTTCAAAAATGAAAATTAACTCATCCTCAGGCCATCCAAGATGTAGTTTGTTTTTTCATCGGAACAGATTTGGGGAAATTTAGCAGTACATCACTTGCTCAACAATGGATCCTCTGCAGTGAATGGGTGCCGTCAGAATGAGAGTCCAAACAGCTGATAAAAACATCA
>NW_015665129.1:1264257-1303021 GCF_001515625.1 Sinocyclocheilus rhinocerous
CGTCCAGTGTAGGCAGACTTTAGAAGTTGTAGACCCGGTGTTACTCACCTATTGAGAAGAAACAAAGCAACCTCGGCGTCCGATCGCAGGCCTCCGCTCCTCGAGTTCTCTCCAGCGCTGGAAAGCTGATCCGATATTTACACGGGTCCTACTTCTTGCCTTATCGTTCCGCAGACGTTTTCCTCTTTTGTTTTTTATCCGCCATCTCTATCTTTCTGTCGCTCGGCTTGGCTAATGTCCACATCACGAGTAGACACGCCCCTTATTGTTGATTGGCTACAAGTTTGTTTTTGCTATTTGTTTTTGAAAAATCACATACCCTGCCTTTAAGGGGATATGGAAGCCCATTTCTGCCACATAAGGAAAACATGGTAACAAAAAAGTAAATACTATGTTACAATGATAAGATACTATAATTATGAGATAAAAAGTCTAAATTATGACATACTAAGCCATAATTATGAGATAAGAAGTTGACTTTATGACATACTAAATCAGAATTATGAGATAAAAAGTCTAAATTATCAGATTAATGTCATAATTATGAAACATAAAGAGAGAGTCTAAATTATGACATACTAAGTCATGATTAAGTGATGAGAAGTATAAGGCTGTATTCACACCAGGAGAGTCCACTAGTTCACTTGCTTTGGTCCGGACCAAATACAATGTAGATTTTTTTTTGTTTGGTGTGGTTCGCTTTCACACTGCCCTTTTTGCAAGTGAACCAGAAACTGTAAACAAAACCACACGTGTGCTTAAAGTCATACTTTCATTGGTTTATCCATTCAACCGTACTAGAGTTCGTTTGGAAGTGGACCGAGACCACCTCTTCAGCTGGGTCTCGGTACGGTTGTTTGGTCCGCACCGCACGAGTGCGATTGCTGTATTCACACCTGCCCAAAAGATCCGCACCAAAGGAGGAAACGAACTTGAGTTCGATTCAATCAAACCAAACAAGACAGGTGTGAATACACCCTAAATTATATTTTATATGGGTGACACAGAAATCAAAATGTCATAATTGAGATAAAAAGTTGATGTTTTTAATATAAAATTTGTATTCATGACATATAAAGTCAAAATTATTACATTATACATATATATTTTTGTCATCATTTTGACTATTTAATCTCATAATTATGAATTTCTGTCATAATTTTGACTTTTTATAAGATAATTTTTACTTTTATGTCATATACTGTATGTCATTTCAACTGTTTTTCATAATTTAAATGTATTATCATGTACCAAAGGTGGAAATGTTGGCTTACATAAGTGGCAGAAAAAACATAAGTAAATGTAAAAAATGTGTGATGTCCAAAATGAACAACTGAAATTAGTCAGGGTGAGCGGATTCTGATTAAAGTAACTTAGACCCACCCTAGTAATTACAGCCAATGCCCCTAGCAACCGATTTTACAGACTTGCTGGTGGAAATTTCAAGTTCAAACATGTTGATAGACTATTTCTGTACATTTTTGAGTTAATGAGATTCTCTCTGAATTCCCCTCATTCGTCTTACAATTTTCTCCCCAGCTGTCTCTCACAATGGTCTCACCTTGCATTACACCCAATAGAAACCTGGTCACTGTCATGGTAACAAGAGGTCGAAGTCCAATGTTGGCCAGAAGCGGCGTGATAGCCGTCATCACGGCCCAGGAGGAGGTGGACAGCAGCAGTACTCTCTCTCCTCCTATCCTGTAAAAACAATGCTCATCATCATCATCATCATCATCTTCTACTTTCCATAATTGATCTACGACCTGTACCCTTCACCAAAACACTCACCTATCACTGGCATGGCCACCAAGTACCTGAGTAAAACAGTAACCCCAGAAAAAAGCACCCAGCACTATGCCAGTCTCGGTCTTGCTCCATCCGAATTCTTTTGCCATGGTGACGGCACAGATTGGCATGGCCATCCGTGACCAGTAGAGAAGACATGTGACTAACAGAAGCATCAGGGTCCAGGTCCGGGCCAGTGGCCTGCAGCAGGTGGGACATTATAATTACAAGTGTATCAATCTGGTGGCCCAGAGCACAGCACATTTTAGGTGCCTCACTCTGCAAACAATACGTTACAAGTTAGGCAGATATACAATTGATGGCATAGGATACTTATACAAAATTATCAGTAAGCTTTCAAAAGACCTACTGTAAAACATCCAGCATATCTAATAAACAAAAATGAACACTGATTCTTACTCATGAGGTTTTTTTTACTTTGTCTTCATAATGCTCATTCAGAACAACCTCTTAGCAATTGTAAATGTTTTTTAATAAAAAGTGTACATTTTTATTTTTTACTTTTAATGTCTAACTTTTAATGTCTATTGAAAGCCCATATTTATATCATAGTATCTCAACACAGTGTTGTCAAACAACCATTCTCTAACCGCAGAATTTAATCTTGTTGCACTGGTATTACTGTACCATGGTACATTTTTATTGATTGATTGATTGATTGGACTCATCCACCAAATACTTTATCAGGGGACTGCAGAGACAGGTAGACATTTTATTGCAACAATTGCCAGGAAGTGAAACTGTTTGTTGAATGCTTATATTCATCATGTATCATGGTATCTGAGCACAGTTTTCAAACAGCCATCCTGTAACCTCAGAATTTGATTACAGTCAGCAAACAGTAAATACACTGTCAGTAACAGAGTTAACAGTAACGTGTTACCAGTGCAACGGTGTATGTGTATACATATTGATATACATATACATAGATGTGTAGTGTGCATAGAAATAGTTTATCTGTTCAGTCCTTGGTAGCCCTAACTCTCTCTCTCTTACTAATATATATATATACATACACACACAGAGTTAGGAAACTATCAGGGACCGAATAGACAAAGAAGACGATTTCCATGGAACTATTGTCAGGAAGCGAAACTAAAGAAAGGTGTATAAAGGAAAGCGATGTGAATTTCACTGTCCACTGACAACTCCCGCTGATTATACGAGAATGATTAACGCGCCCCAGTAAGTTGTGTTCACAACAGAAACTATTGTTGATGCAGTTGACGCACAAATACACTGACATTTAGCATTGTTTCTAATCTCCTTTAATAAACAGTTTTTTTTATCATACCTTGGCCATACTGTTGTCTTGTCGTTAATTTGCGTTTTCTTTAGCCCGGACGTGTCACACACATTTCTGAAAGGTGTTTTCACAGAGTCCACGGGTGTTTGGAAGCGGTCCGATTCTTGTTCAGCAGCCATTAAATCCAACTGAGTAGAAACCGGACACTGAGAGCCGGTTCTGTGCCGAACAGGAAGGTTTACTACTGCATTTATAGAGCTCGCAGTGACAAAAAGGCCACACCTACATTAAACGTTTGAAGAACAACTCATCCTGGTTTGCATTCATCTTTAAGGACTGAAGGTGATTATTATCTAGGAATGTAGTAATTCTTGTACGTGTACTTATACAACATAATTCTGTATTAAATCTCTGTCATCTCTATGGAATCTGGTGATTCGACCTTAAAAAACCTGATTCAGAAAAACTCCAGTAAACAAAATCTACTGTGAAATCAACTTTATCCCAAACAAGCAGTGCAAAATGTGAACAAAAATGAAAGACAAAAATCATAAACATAAGGCTTCAAGACTGTAATGACAATATTTGCTATTTTGTAATTAAAATAGCTTATATAATGAAGGTCTAAAACTCAACACGGTTTACTCACAGTAACAGCATCTGTAGCTTCTCATAAATAAAAAATGAAGTTGTTGGATCCATGATAAAGATAGTTCTATTATATCAGTCTTTTCCTTTACATCCAGGAGCTAATATTTCCCTCAAAAAAGCCTAATATAAGCATGAGGACATACTACTGTATGTGAAAGTGAAGAGGTTGAAATAAAATATAAAATACAATACAAATTACAAAACCCATATGATATGACAGACTGAAAATGAGCAAAAACAGTACCATAGGAATATTCCATGTTCTTCAGAAAATAGGCTACCAGCATAGTAAATGGTAGATTACAATAAAAATTTAGGCTTACAGTTTTCAATCAGTATAATTTTGTTTGAAATATAATCATATACTGTTGCTTAAGTTACTTTTTATAGAGGCATCAAGAAAGAAAAAAAACATTATACATAGATTTATATTTGCTATCCAGTCACTGACTGTTCATAAATAAGACAATAAATTCAAATGTGTCCATGTGGATTACAGTCTCTACTTGGGGTCCTTAATGGTGCCCTTGCTGAGGTCTGTCATTCTGGAGTATTTCACTTTTTTCTGGTCCAGTTCGTTCTGAGCCCACAGTAAAAGCTTCAGCAGCTTTGCTAATTTTGGAGTAGATTCTCTGTTCTCATAGTCTAGAACAGCCTGGTTCACCTCGCTCCACACCTATAGAGGGAGACAGAACCCAGCATTAAGGAGGGAGAAATAAGTCCAGAATTCACACCAGGTACAGTAATGCCCCATACTTACCATATATAAACAGGAGAATCAACTGTCACGGAAACAAAGTTCACTAACCTATTATGATGGTTATGTCCTACACAAATAAACACACATACCTTCTGCCTCTGCATCATGTTGAGCAGGTCTCCAAACGGCGATTCTTCAGGGTTGTCGAAGGCGAGCAGTGCCAGGGTTCGCTCCATCTCAGTAAGGCATTCTCTGCTCTCCTCTCCCTGTTCGGCGAGCTGTGACTGCGCAAACTCCAGCGCCGCCTCAGTCTCCCGCAGACGGATGAGCTCAATCAGATGCTGCTGCTACAAGAAAAGTTAACAACAGTTTCACAGTAAGGATCAGGTCAAGTTTTACTATTAGGATTGTTTTCTTTACAGTACTTTTCCATTTTTGTCAGGGGCGTGTCTAGAGGGGTGGCACCGGCCCCCCACAAAATATGCTTGCCCCCCTAAGCTCTTTAGAGTTTGTGCTTAGTTGTGTTATTCAGCCATGAAGCACCAGCACCGCTTAAAATAGAAATTATGTTACGTCAGAGCAGACTGATCAGAGTATAACATCTCACGCGCTGACGTCATACGCTAATCGGCAGCGTAGCGCCGCTTGAAGTAGTACACACCTACTCACTGTCTGGTTCACTGCCAATTAATTCCCGTATATTTACGACGCCATTGGATTAGAGTGCTGTCAATTACACAATGCTCAACGCCATTGGATTAGAGTGCTGTTAATTTCACAATGCTCAACGCCATTGGATTAGAGTGCTGTTAATTTCACAATGCTCAACGCCATTGGATTAGAGTGCTGTTAATTTCACAATGCTCAAATGGCTAGATATTTTTGTTTAAAGCCAGTTTGTTATAAAGCAAATAGCCAATAAATAAATTTGCTTAAAAATCAGTATCAGTATCCAATTTGCTAGTTAAAAGAAAAGAAAATCTGAATTCTGAATCAGCTACGACCGGCGCATCACTAATTAAAATACTAAGTAAAAGGCCTCAAATTTGAAGTACAATCTGGGATGTCTTTTTCTATCATGTGCGGACCACAAACACCCCCGACCAGGTTAGAGGTGTGGCTGATTCCGTATTCAGAAAGGCGCGGAAAACAAATAACGCGTTCTAAGGAGAGATTAAAGGGACATGCTTAGCCGCTTGCTAGCGGTAGCCTGTTACATTACAGTACATAACATTTCACTTACCACATAAACAGAGTAAGGAGAGATGACTGATAGGATGATGGCGAATGATTTGCAGATCCTGAGCACCACTGACAAACATCTAATCTTGTAAAATGTGTGGTAAGCACTGCTGAGTGTTGCTCCGTACGTGTGATCGCGAATCTCGAAAGTGAAAGTAAAAAACAAGTGCGCGTTCATAAGTGATTTCAATGCCCCGCATATTAATAAGGGCTCCCTGATGCCTGCAGTTTATATACAGTATAACTGCCCAATGATATAATTGCGACAGAAGATATTGAAGTATATTTTTCCTCCCATCTCGTATCCATTACCTTTAGGACTTCCATGCCTTATGAGCAGTTGATTTATGCTAATCGATGGACTGTTATGTTAATAAGTCTCAGCATGTTATAATCATTGTATGGCTTGAGTTAAGGTAGCCTATCTTCTGAATTAAACAGTTTATCATACAGACTGAAAGCGTGAATCCCATCTCTCTCCGTTTTTGTATTTGGGTATTTGTGCGTGCATGCGGGGGAGGGGTCCGGTTTTCGAATAATAATCTAATAATACCCAGCGATTTTCGAATATTCTTTTTGCTTGGAATGCCCATCCCTAATATATATATATATATATGTTGAAAGCTCCTTAGAGTTTGTGCTTAGTTCTGTTATTCAGCCGTGATGCACCAGCACCGCTTAAAACAGAAATCATGTTACGTTTCTTCCTGTTGTTTCAAAGATTAAAGGCACAATCACTTTCCCAAATAGTCTGCAGTAACGTGGTAAATGCTCAAATGTGGGGTTTTAATAATGTTAGCGTTCTGACACTTGGAATTTTAAGATGTAGGCTAGAATAGTAAACACCTGTTTGTATTGAATAAACAAACGTTTTTGCGTGGTAGTCTTATGTTTTTTTTATTTTCGTTTGCAGTGTCCAAGAACAGCTTCACATTTAAATGATTTTGTCTTTAATCAGATGAGAATATGGCTATTAAATATACTATTTGTGTAATATTGATGATTAAGTTAGAGGTTTGTTTATTTTTAGATAGAATTTTGTGGAAAAAAACGAAAAGGGGACAAAGTCAGGCACAGCAGCAATACATTCAAGTTTTTTTTTTAAGAAGAAACCATGCATCTCAAAGACAGGTAGATGCAGTGCAGTGCAGTGCAGGTCAGAGCCAATCCACCAGGCAGGGCCAAGTTGGCCAGCAAATTAGCAGCCCTGAACCTGGCACACACACACACACACAGTCTGTTTGGACAATAAAATAAGTTGAGAACAATTATTGTCTGTTCAATGGTTTTTATTCATAAAAAGAGAGATGCGTTGTCCAGGCACTTGTGCAATGCCATTTTTATGTCATCCCACTTGTGTTGGGGCACATGACTTTTACCATGGGCCCCCCCTGACTGGTTCTTGGTCCCCCCTGTGCCACCCCATTAAAAAAATCCTAGAATCGCCCCTGCTGGGGTGGGGGTGAGGCCATCAAGAGGCCTTCATTACTACATTTGCATGTGCATTGTAGAACACAACATGCCAATGGATTCTGTTATGGTTTACAATGGCTCTCTAATGGCACTTTTCCACTGCATGGTACGGCACGATATGGTTCGATACGGTTCACTTTTGGGGGTTTTTCCACTGGGTACAGTACCTGGTACTTTTTTTCAGTACCACCTCGGTTGAGGTTCCAAGCGAACCGTACCGTTACCAAAACGTGACGCGTAAACTCTGCTGATCACTGATTGGCCGGAGAGAATCGTCACCACCTGCGTCACTGAACTTGCGACACGAGACAACAGACCTGCTCGATTTAAATCAGCACAGCCAGCGAAGGATCGAACACAACTGTTTTGGAGTCGCGGCAGTAGAGTTTATATTATAGAGCAACTATAACAACATGTGAATAATCCCGCCCACTTTAAAGCGGTACTAAACTGCAGTGGAAATGCAAACCGAGCCGAGCAGAGCCGTGCCGTGCCGTACTGAGAGCCGAGTCCTACCACGCAGTGGAAAAGCGCCATTAAATGCTCTGTAAGGCCTGGTTTACACCTGGTATTTAGATGCATTTTCGTTGATCTGATCACAAGAGAACAACACTAAATATAGGTGTAAACACGGTCTAAAACATACTTGTCCAATTTCAACCACTTCCAGAGGTAGTTAAAGATTGCTTTCATAAAGTAAACGCTCATGTGGTCAAATGCGTTCAAGCAATCACAAAAGACCACCGTCTTGCCACCCACTTCCCTAACATGTAACTGTAATGGGACAGGTTTTGAGAAAGCACAACAAAACAGTCAATTCAAACTATGCTTGCTACATTGTGCCAAAACACACAGATTAGGATTCAAATTGCAGTTACCTTATGCCAGTTTCACACTGCATGATTTTAACCCCCCGGTTTTCACTCGCAGACAGTTTTGTGGAAATTGCAGATTAATGCACAAAATCTGAGGCAAATTGGTGCTTGTTCACAAGTGACAACCGCATAGTGTGCATTATCACACAATTTGAGAAAAGCACTGTTGGCAACTGTTTGCAATTCTTCCTACTACTTCCTACTGAAAAGCTGTGTAATGCGAACCCCTAACAGCAAATAGATGGTTCCCCAGATAGTCATGCATTGTGAGAAGAGTAGACAAAACAACTTTGAAAATCGTGCAGTGTGTGCCCAGCTTAAGGTGACCATATGTCCCAGACATGTTCTAAATTGCCTAGATGTTTTCCTATTTACATTCTCTCTTCAGTTCTCATACATTACATGTATTTGCATTGTTTTGACTGTTCTCTGTAAATCCCACCTTCTTGCATGCCACAATTGATCAATTATTTGTTCAAAGTCTAAACGCTATTGGACAAACTACTTTTCAGTAAATTACCTTCAGCAAGTATGAAAACAACAGGAAAACAAAGCCAAAACCCAGACATTTTAGGCAATTTAGAAATCCAGGCCAGGAAATGTCCAGTAAAAAGAAGACAAATGGTCACCCTATGTTACCATTCATATTCTTTCCTTTGCATGTAAGCAGTGTAATGTCTTTGTATTCATATTTGTATTTGTGTGCCACATTCAGGCCTCTTGCAAAAGTGATGTAAAGTGTGGTAAAACAAGAAGGGACCGTCTAGACTAAATCCAAGCGGGAAACACAATTAAAACACATCTTAATACCAGGTGTGATCTGGGCCCGTATTTATCAAGCCTCTAAGAATTACTCTCAAGAACACTGCTAAGAATTGACTTAAGTGTAAAAAAATTCTTGGCTCAAAGCTGCGATTAAAAGTTATTTATCAAGCATCTAAGTCATAATTTAAGTGTAGGACTAAATCTTAAGTGTCAGTCTTAGAGTTGATTCACGACACTTCGCTGTGCCACAAACGGGATTTTGGATGAAGAAATACACAAGGACCAATCACTGAATAGATTTCCTTATTTAAGAATATTCTCAGATAAATTCACATTGAATGGTTAAATTCCTAATATGAGTTTACATTCAACACACATTTGACAAAGAATTTTCAAGAGAATACATTATGGTAAGGAAACAAATCGTCATCACAACCTTCAATTTACTTTGAAACTGGTTGTGTCAGTAGATGATAGTATCATGTATCGATGATAGTCATCTATAGTCAAATATTGCCTGTTGCTGATTTATTTGATGACAGCAAGACGATTATTATTATTATTATCCGTCAAAAATATAGACGCCTATCTTTAGTGATGCAGTGCGGAGAGCAGCTTCAGAAACTTGCAGACGTGTGCAGTGTAAATAAGGGGTAAGAGATTTATTCATCATACAGTGTAGGTAGCTTCACTGATTAAAACGGGAGTGTTTTTAAAGAGCATATAATACTCACGCTAGAATGAAGTCAGTTATGTTCTTTGGTAATGTAAATATTCTTTGCTCGTTTTCTGTTTGAATAACTGAGGAAATGTAACTGTTTTATTAACATTCTTCCTCTCCTGAAAGATTCGCTCACATCTCTGTCTCCTCAGCGCCATCACAAGCCCCTGCTGGCAACTCCTAACCACTTGAGAGACCTCTTGAGCTGTCTTAAATAACTGGGAGAGTAAGAGTGATTCTTAGCTTGAAGAAATTTGATAACTTGCTTTTATACTTAAGTTTGAAAGTAGGTGTAAATTTAATGAATTCTCAGCACTTAAGACTAAAATGACACTTTGAGAAGCTTAATAAATACGGGCCCAGGGCTTTAGACATCTCCCTCCCTCCCTCCCAGCATGTCCATATAAGGTCAGATGTTTACCTGAAGGTGAAAGTAGAGGTATCGATTGGTGTCGAGGAGCTCTGGGTGCAGGCTGTTAATGAGAGCAATGGCTTCCTGGATCTGACCTTTCAAAACCATTTCCCTGATCTTTATCCTCTCATCCAGAGAGTCTAGATCCACATTCGGCTCAATCCCAGATTCCATACGAAACTTCTCTGCAGCCTCTTTAAATCCCTCTGTGGAATACAATCATGATCAGAGGGGAAGTTTTATTCATTTTAATTTACAAATATCTGTGCATTTGACCTGAATAAAGCACTATACTATAAAAGAATACTGACATACCTGTTACTAGATAGTTCATGATGAGCCTGTTCATATCTGCCCTCTGAATGTGCACATTATTCAGTTTATCCATCCATTCCTCCTTTGTAATATCCTCAGGCTTTTCTGAATAACTCATGATGGATATACTGTGGTAAAAACGACATGTAAAAATAAAAAACATTTTGCACACATCAAATATAAAAAAGCATGTGAACTCACTTTTAAATGCTATTATCAGAGAAGTAGATTGATTCACTTTTAGTGAACAATGTTTCTAGCTGTCCATGTTATCAAAAAAGAAGCCTATTTTCGCTTTTAAGTAGTCTAAGGTTCTGATGTAGGCGTTTGAAGGTAAATGAATGAATTGCACTGCGCACGTTCATATTTTCGCGGTGTTTCTGCTCATAGACTTTCAGCCAGCGGCTCACTGGCCAGTAAACAGAATACGCGACGAACGAATTTGGAAGGGTGACACTGATGCACTTGACAGGTTTAAAATTATTAAACCATCGCTATTAAGGTATAAAAGTTCGCATGAATTAGTTTTGCTTTTATCGAGGCATGAAAACAAATAAGCCCCGAGTGAACCACGGCAGCGCACAAGACTTGCAGACGAGACGGGCTTGTTCAGCTATTTTCTAACAATAACATTTGCAAATGACCACGCATGAAAACAAAGTAATAGCCAGTTATATTAAATTTAACTGTTGTTTATTCATTTATTTATTTTTTTCGCAAAATATGAAGAATGGTGATAAAATACTTACGGTTTACAGTTATAAATAGCGGTGGGCCTCAGCGAAGATCACGCGATAACAGAGGAGAGCTCTTAACGAGACTTGAGGGGAAGTAAGTGATTGGTCAGAATAATGACGTCACGGTTGCTGTGGCAAAGCTGCTAAGGTTGCCAGATCAGGTGCACAGTGAACATAGAATGATCGTTCAGATTTATTTTATTTACGGAACATTAATATCTGGAACAAGTATTTACTTATTTATTTTATTCGAATTTATTTGCTGGGAAACTATTTAAGAAAAATGTAAATACTAATTGTTTGAACTAATATAAATTGCAGATCGCGATTATAGCCTATTCGAAAACTGTCAGCTTTTTTACTGTTGTGTTTTTTCTTTCTTTCTTTCTTTTTCTTTCTTTCTTTCTTTCTCTTTCTTTCTTTCTTTCTTTCTTTAAATTGGCCTAATGACTAATCGAAATTTCATAACTGGACCTTAGCAATAATGACCTATAATATCTTTTTAGTATTGACTTTAACTTCACCAGCAATTTCAGGGTTTTGTTCATGCAGAGATACAATATAACAATAACCTTTGATGGTTTACCTTGTTATTCTAAAACCTTCCCAAAAGAAGCTCGAATTTGCCTAATCCTCTTATCTAACACAATGCTGTTATTGCAAAACGGGCATCAAAATATGGGCGAGAAATATAATTGATTATGTCTGAGAGATTAGATGAGACTATCACCTTTATTATATGGACCAGATGAGAAATCCCCCTGGTGGAGGGGGAGAAGGAGGGGGAGATTTTTGTTGCAACATGTCTAGATAATACAGTACAATACAATACATCTATTGTTTACTTTCACTCCTCATAACATTAAAACGACAACAGCCAGTAAGTTGTGCTGATGATGACCAGAGGAGCCAATGAAAATGTATGTTTTTTTTTGTGCTTTGAGGTTGAACCACACCATATGTTATTTCTCAGACAAAACAGGTGATGCAATGAAACTTTTGTCTGTGACATATTTCACAGGGGGATTTTTATAAAGAATATCTCTTTGGATTTGAGACTTTAGTCTTTGCAACTTTACAGATCTTCTTTATGCACCAAGAGCTTGTAACACTTCAAAGAGAAAGGAAAAATTGAAATCGCATCATATGACCCCTTTAAATCAGTCTTATCATAGTGGCTAAGTTCATGCAACTGGACCCAGATTTTATATTTTTCATTATCTTCATAGTGTACAGTACAAGTTTCCTTGGTTCTTTTTTATATATGTGTATGGTTTCTGTTTTTTTTTAAACACCATGCTTTCAAAGAACTATAAAGTCTTTTGTGGAACATGGTTTTCTTATGATGCTTTAAAATCCATACTCTATTTTTGCATTTTTCAAAATACATCCTGTTTTTAATGATGAGCTGCTTAAGCTAAATCGTGTATAAGCTAGTTACCTTACATTCTGACCATGTTTTTGCATGTTAAATAAAATGAATAAACAGGCCTACTTTTCAAAAACAAAACTCTTTAGGCTACTTTTCCTTTCTTTTGAAAACTCAAGACAAACTTGTCTTGACAGCAATGTCTATTTTTAATTTTGATTACAATTCCACAATAGCTAAAACATAAGTGACAGAAAATGTGAATATGAGGCTTCAGATTTCACATTCTTCAGAAAAACGAATCCCTTTTCACAGTTTATTTATACAGTGTTCATGTTACACTATTTACATAAAGAACTTGCGCGTGTGTGTGTTTCTTTTTTAATATGCAATTATGAACAATGTGACCTATAATTACACACTAAATTGTACGTCAGTTGTATTGAAGTACAATTTAGTGTGTAATTATAGGTCACATTGTTCATAATTGCATATTAAAAAATAAATAACACGCTAAAGACTCAATCTGACAATATATGTGGTGTCATAATATTCCGTGTCACGTTCTGCTCAACTATCCTCCGCATCTCCTTCAAGGCCCGAGCTTGCATCAGAATGTGGTTTTTGGCCAGGAGCAGCGTCGCTATCTTGGAGAGTTTTTTCACGTTTTGATTCGGTGTGTACGGTATGACCGCTCGCAGGTCATCCAGCGCGTCGTTGAGATCGTGCATGCGTCTCCGTTCACGCGCATTGATAAGCAGCCGCAGCGCTCTGGGTTTCTTGACTGTTCCGCTGCTGGGCACCGAGTCTCCGTGAAATCCATTTTCCAGACACTGAAAACTTTTTCTGTCCATCTCCGATGCTGTCTCTTCGATTATGCGATGGCCCGTGGTTAATTCATCGGAGGGGTGCGTGGGAACTCCTTCACCGAGGCTCTGACCGTAGCTGCTCATGGAGATGTGGAAGCGCAGTTCACAGTCTTGGTCACCAACCGCAAGTGGATTCATTCTCCTGATATTCATTCTGTCAGCAAATATGACTGTATTGTTTGTCCACGTTCCTTGTCGTTAGAGTGTGCTGCAGTAAACGCCTATTTGACCTGTCGAAACATTTGAAGGATTAACAGTCTGTCCAATCAAATCTGCGTCCCGTCACAAAAACAACAAACGGGTGCTGTTTTTATCTATTAGGAAGCGTATTGTTTTACAGTCATAATAACAATGATATTAAAAATATGTTTACTTGATGTAAGATGGCATTTTGCTTTTATAAACATTCAGTCGACATCCAAAACTGTTCATAATTTTCAATCTGAATATTTTGGGGATAAATGTCAAATGTCAGTAAAGAATTGTAGACTAAATGAAAGCAAAAAATTAAAGCTATAATAAATAGGCTGTTTAATTATTTTAAGCAATTACATAATAGGCCTATTTTTTATTGTCATTTCTATCATTTGTATGCCAACTGGTCAAATATCTGTTTCAGAGAATTTGATATTGATATTTGATATATAATTTTATATTGGTGATATTTTGTCATATAAACTGAATTTGTGAGGAATGGAAAAGACTGGCTTTGCTTTTGGAAACTGGGTAATCACGCCAAATTACTACTGGGTGTTAATCTACCCTGTGTATGCATGCAAGAGAGTGGAGACATTTTCAAAAATCTCGCTCAAAAAGTCGGAAGGAAACTGGGCTGCACACAAACACTGTTTTTGAATTACAGTAGGCCTATGGTAATAGTAAATGCTAAAAAAATTAATGTAATACATGATTTATTTTAGGGAAACAGTTGGCCCCCATTGTGTAAACAGATTTTATGTCAGTCAAAAATTATATAATAAATGACAATATTCCTCCCACACCCGAGAAATGCCCCAAACAAGTCTGATTAATTAGTTATCATTTACTAATGCAAATGAGCATGATTAAAATTAGACTTGCAGCAGTGGAGAAATCCTGGAGGGGGTTGATGGAAGGCAATCCAGTATTTTATGATAAGGAGAAACACATCTGTTCAATAAGTGAGAGTTGATGGCCTAATTTGTTTATTCTAATCATTCAAATGCAAACATGATTCTATTAGCCATAAACATGTAAAATAATGATAGACTCAGAGAAATTATATGAAATAAAAAAAATAAAAAAAAACATTTTGGATTATTGGCAGTGCTGGGTGAGCCCGGTCTCATGAAAATGCGTATAAATAGTAGGCCAAATACAAACAGAAAATCGTGGTATTGATACGCAGAAATTGACTTTGGTGTGCATATGATACGCACGTGTTTGACATGCAAATAATACGGAGTTTTCGCTTGCATATGATACGCAGTTTCGCGTACATATGATACGCATCTACCCCACATCCCTAATCTTACCAATTGCGTATCATATGCACGCCAAAGTCAATTTGTGCGTATAAATAGTCTACATGAAACATAAACTCGTGCTATTGATACGCACTTTCATGAGATCGGTTTGGCTGGAGAAACAAATGACACTTTTCAGGTTCATACCAAAAAACATTGTTTATAATATGTTTTCTGTGTGAATTTATCAAATAAAAATACTCTTAAAGGGATAGTTCACCCAAAAATGAAAATTCTGTAATTAATTACTTATTAATTAATTAAAAAGCCATTTGAAGAAGACGAATTCATAAATTACTCATTCCAAACCCATAAGACCTTTGTTCATTTTCATTTTCGGAACACAAATGAAGATATTTTTGATGAAATCTGAGAGCTTTCTGACCCTGCATAGACAGCAACGCAACTGACACATTCAAGGTCCAGAAACATAGTAAGGACATAGTAAGGACATCGTTAAAAATAGTCCATGTGACATCAGTGGTTCAACTTTAGCTACAAGAATACTTTTTGTGTACAAAGAAAACAAAAATAAGGACTTTATTCAACAATTTCTTCTCCTCCGTGTCAGTCTTCAATGCATGTTTACGACAGTATCACGACGCATTCGTCATCAAATTAAGCTTGGACCTTTCTGGGCCTTGAATGTGGTAGTTCTGTTGCTGTCTATGCAGGGTCAGAAAGCTCTCGGATTTCATTAAAAATATCTTCATTTGTGTTCCGAATATGAACGAAGGTCTTACGGGTTTGGAACGACATGAGGGTGAGTAATTAATGACAGAATTTTGATTTTTGTGTGAAGTATCCCTTTAATTTCTGAGGTAAAATTGTCTGAAAATTTGAAAATTGTTTCTTCACATTTTTTTCTTCAGTTTATTGTAGTAATTGCAAAAGATTTTGTTCAGCACATGGCCTTAGCCATAGCTTGGTCTTCACTTTAGTAAATGACACATGACCAGAAATATATCACATGACCTCATAGTTAAGGACTCCCATTCTGTAAAAAAAGACTGTAAAAACGCTACAGTAAAAACCTGTTAAATGGTTAATGGTAAATTCCCCTACTATATACGGTGAAAAACTGTATTGGACATTACATGTATTGGACATTAATTTTACGGTAGTATACCGTTTTTGGAAGTGAAAAAGACCGTATAATTTACAGTGAATAACCGTAAATTGACATTCCCAGAATTCCCTGCGTTACATTTCAAATTTGATGTTTTTTTGTTGAAATAACTATGTTTCTTCTTAGTTTTTTTCTTATCAGTTTTGTATATTAGGGTTGTGTGTTACACCTAATGTTGTTAAATGAATGTTTATTGCATTATTTCAGTTTCATGTGTTACTATGATGGTGTTTGGTGTTTGTGTGAATGACACTGTGCACCTTCTATGTTATTATTTAAAAGTTGCTTGTGATGGGATTTGGTTCATCATGTGACTTTCTCATCACCACCTGCATTTGGTGGTTATAAGTGTATTACAAAGGTACAAAACAGATTTCAGTACTTCAATAGGTTGGTATATTAACATTATATCAGTTAATGTTTTTCAACTGTATTCAACTGTAAATTTAAGTTAAAAACGTAAAACCTAAAACGTTGCTACCGTATTTTTTACGGTAAAATTCCGGCAACCACAGCGGAATTTTACGTTTTAAATTGTAAATTTTACGGAATTTTTTTTACAGTGTATCTGTCAAACATAAAACAACAGGAAAGGAGGGATTGAGGACACAATAAAGGAGATGCAGAGATCACCCAGTGACTGATGTAATAATGTATGAAAATTAAAGCACACCCTCTCATCACTATATTGCTGATGACATTTCACTTGAATGTGCCCGCCAATTTTTATTCATTCTGTTTTTAGGTTGAATTAGATAGCCTAAGTTGAATTAGATTAGATTGATTAAATAAAGATCATAGGTAAATAATATTGTACTGTAATAATAATGGCTGTAATGACAGCATTTTTTTCCCATATTAAAATTAAATTATATTTAATTATCCCAGTTTTATATATATGTGTGTATATGTATATATATATATATGTGTGTGTGTGTGTGTGTGTGTGTGTGTACAGTATATAAACTTATACAAAATGTACCCACAATATTACGATATCAGAATCACAAAAAAAAACTAAACAGAAAATTGTTTAACATTTTTTTTTAGTTTCTGTCAGATTTGGAACACATCTCTCCTCTCATGGATCTCAGCTACCCATGTGATCTACTCTGTGAAACCGCAGATGCCATGTAAGACAGTCACACTTATCACTTAGCAGATTCACCCACTGGACGGTTGGCTGTGGGGAGATGGGGGTTCCTGAGTAGGAAGTGGGGTGAAAGTAAAACCCGTTGCTGGGCGACTGAATCATAGTTGCTATGGTGAACATGAGTTGAGCAGCTGGTCCAATCAGCTGAGAAATGTAGGGCAAAGTGGATCTCATACTGAAGAGAGTGATGTAGAAACATGTGGGAGGAAGAGAGGAAGAGAGAATGGGAGAAAGAGACAGGGACAGTGGAAGTAAAAGATGGGTGCAGAAAAGGAAGACTGTAAGAGAGGAAAAGAGGGAAGTTGTAGAAAATGATCAAACAGGATGAAATAAGGAATATTTCAAGTAATAAGGAAGATACAGATAGTGAGGGGGAAAAGCTGGAAAAATAAAAGAAAAAAATATCTAGTCCAGAATATTTATGTAGCCTACTAAATGTATTTTACACATTCATTTTTCCCTCTTTCATTTAACATTTGATTATTTTTCATAATGTTATAAATGTATGCAATTTTTTTACCACTTAATTTTTTTAAGCTAATTATGATATGTGACCAAAACAGTTGTTTGATATTTTTGAATGTTGCCTTTTAGCCTACATTTTTTTCTGTTTGTGAATTGTTTTGTTTCATAATCGCTTTATATTATATAGCTAGGCTATATATTTTTGTCGTCAAAATTGACTCGTTACATTGCAGTACAGTATCCTAACAATCATTTTTTTTTAAACGAGCAAGTTTAAACGTCTTTTAATAATCCCTTAAAGAATACGGGGTTTCTTTGACCTCGACAGCAGGGTTAGATAGCCTATACATGACAGTAGAAGCAGGTGCAGGCAGTTACTTAAACTCAAAGGGCTTCCTCAGCTCTTATTCATCTACATTATCTTGATTCCTCGTCAATGACAAAGCCGCTAAATCGCGCAACTGCATCACCAAAGTCTCCCTCCTCCACAGACTCGCATTAGTGGTGTCGTCTTGTGATGGAGAGGCCCCTGTCGCGCGGTGGGGTGGACGGGCCGCTGAAGAGCAGGGACGCACGATGAATGGTCCGGCCGGTATTGTAATGCAAAGACAAAACTCCTCCTTTGCGCAATGGAGAAGGAAGCAGGCCCAAAATATCGCTTCAGGGGAAGAATAAATAACCGTTTTCCCTGTTGAGCATCTATTCTGGGATTTTACACATTTACAGTCGAACTGAAGGGGATTGGAAATGAGGTGAATTCAAGATGGTGAATGAATTATAGACTAGGCCTACTGCAGCAAACTGTCAGGTCCATGAAATCGCACGTGGGTTATGGGCTTCTATAGGCTTCCTAAATATTCAAATCCCTTCACTTCCTATCCTCCCACTGGCTCTCATTTGTAGAAATTAGATGGGCCTATTTGTTTACGATTCACAATTTTTTAGGATAATTCATGGAAACTCATGCAACCAAAGAATTTGGGGTAGTGCTCATCAAATGTAGCCTATTTGGACTGCAACTATAGGGTAACGTAGCCTATTATACATTTTCGAATTAAGGTTTGAACCCTCAATGAATATGCAGGGTATGTAGGCTATAGCTTATACTTTTAAAAAGCGATTTCAAACTTTTAACTAGAAAGTAGGTAAGATTACAAGGTGCAAACTCGCAAAACGCTCACAAATCTCTTTCAGCAACAGCGCCAGCGTATTTTGCTACAATATCGAAAGTAACGAACTTAAAATCGATAAAAGCGGTCCATTTTAATTAGGCCTAGGCCTATATATTAGGCTATAGATGAACTCACCTTTTTTACATTTAAGATAATTGGCGGTTAGTTTATCGCTAGGCGCGCCACAAAACTGTTGCCAGAGATCTTCCCCAAAAATTAGTGTCACTGAATTAAAATCATTGAATAATTCGCGCATGGACTCTATACTTATTTCGCATTTCTTTGAAAAATGATTTTAATATTTAGCTGACGTATTTCGGATTTATTTTTAGCTATTAGGCCTACATTTTAGACTAAATGTAGCCTTCTTAAAAGCTCAGAATCTGCAGGAAGTGCAGGTTTGAGACGGTGGGGATTGAATAGAATTGTCGCTCCCTCTCTAAAGTCTGGAAATAAATTAGCCAAAAGTATGTGAAGCAAGTGATAAACCATGAACTGACCGTGGCAGACATTGTTTAGAGTGCTCGGGGACATTTCTAACAGCAGCTGTGGTTATGAACAATTTTGGGTAGCTACTACAGCAACTCAACTGAACGTAAAGGTCGCTAATGGCTCTCAGTCCTCCGAAAGTCAGCCTCACTGGTTTTCAAGGGCACCGTACTGATGGGGATTTGGATAACGGGAGGGGAGGGGGCCTTCGGTGCGGCTCATGACGTCACCGTGTCCCGGCGTAATCCTCTTGCGCTTGAGTCCTATCAGCAGAGGAGGGCGAGCGCGCGGGGACGCGAGGAAGCACTAATCTCTCCAGAAGGGATCAGCGCAACCAAGACGCAAACGAGGCCATTTAACACTGCAGCAGAAAACGATTACGATTAAAAACGGGATACAATCGGTGTGTTTCGGCGGTAAACGACAGGCGTGACCTCATTGCTCGTTGCGGGATGCAGGAGGGATACGGCGGCAGCTCAAAAGATGCTCGACGGAGAAAATGGAGCATCGTGTTTACGGGGGACTTTAGTGGTGTTTCAGTCATTTTGCTTGTTTTGGCGGTGATATTATTTTGAATAAGGTTGGTCTACAGCTTTTTGTAAAAGAGTTTATCGTGTATTTTGAGATTTTAAAAGTGTTTTGTTTACACTTGATGTAGTCTGAGGGATGCACTACTGCAGAGGTCAGCAAAATGAGTGAGAATCATAACAATGCGCGCCCTTCAGACGGATGCTACCTTCTTCATTGCTTTCATTCTGTCGCCTGCAATGCAATTCCTTGATCTATACGACACCGATTAATTCATGATATGTTGTATTTGGGCATTGACATTCTTTTTGAATTCCTAACCGTACTGCCACTGAGGCACACAAATCCCAGAGACCCAAAAGAAGGAGGACAATAGCTGTGGCTGCTTGAATTGAGGCTGCAGAATCATATACAGAGCAGCTCTTAAAGGGAGCGAATATAGGCCACCGGTTGGCCTGCTCTGCGCAATATATGCATTGGTATTTGATTGTCTTTCACGCGAAATTGAAATAGAAAACAACGTAGAAACACTATTGTGATTGTAATTTTGACGTTTTGTCGTCGGCGTGTTTTCAAAACGCATTACGACATCCCTCTTTGCGGTACTCTTAGAAGAGCAGCCTGCTCTGGCGTGCGCGCGGCATGGAGGGTGGTGACATGGGCCCGCCACTCTGCGTGTTCACGGCGGACCTTGATTTAATATCCATACAATTAAGGCACGCGGTGAATGCCAAGAGAGGGGCCTTACAACGGCGAACCTGTATCGTTTAGGAAAATGAGCAGCAGAGATGCGCAGATCCGGAGTGAAGGCTAGTAAAGCCAAAGAGCTAAACAGGAACTGAGGCCGCTTGGTTTGCAGGCGCATGATAGGAATATTAAGTTCGGGAACTGACAGGAATGTGAAATTCCTCTTCTGAATATATATATATTCTGAATATCACTAAGTCTATTTTTACTGGTATATGAGGTCATTTTCATATAGCCTATAGTAATAATAATAAAATAGATTTAAGACTATTTAGTAGATGCTTAAATCCCATAATTTAATCATGCCATGCAGTGTAAACAACAAAGAATATGATAGGGATTTGGTAATATAGGCACAACACTGCTTGAAGGAACCTTGGGCAAATATTTAAAATGTCCGATATACATGAATGTTTTTTGTGTACAAAAGAAATCTGGTTCCCAATGCAAAACTGAAAACGCAGAAAAACCGAAGACAGAAGGTCAATAGTATATCCTGAAAAGAATGGCTAATCAAACATTACCTGCATTATCATGTTCTGTGATCACTGTTTGGTCTTGTATTGGTAATTGTTTAAAAATAATTGGTAATTGCCTTTGATTCCTAATGTGTATTGAGTGTATACTTGTATAAATACTGCATTCAACTGAAATATATGGATTTGTTTAGAAAAAAAAATATTGCCAAAAAATGCTAAGTCAGGAGGACATTATTGTATACAATACATAACATAGAATAGGATTTACGGTTTTCAAATATCCAAACTGTTCAATCTTTTAATCTGCATAGAGCATCCTCTGCCAAGACCTGTCACTTCCTTCCACACTTTCTTTGTTTACCGGTCAATAAACCCTTATTTCATGCAAATCTGTTTCCTGCTTAGAAATTTTGCTTCAAGTTTTTATTTCTGGCCAGAACTCTACTTTCTGTTATCTAGATGAGTAAAACAAGATGGCAGCCAATCAATACAGATGGCCCTGAACTCAGTTATCTAGATTCAACTCTCATACAAGAGCAATATCATTATATTTTGAGCCGTTTCAGTAATAAATTCAACACCTATTTTAATATTTTTATATGACCTCTAGGAAATCATATTGCTATTTATATGTGCCACACATGCCAAAGACCTCTGCGTTTGACCACAGTGTGCTGATGTAGCTCTCATTGGGTGTTTATTTGAATAACTGAAGTTCCATCTCAGCAGTCTAAGCAAGTGGCAGGTGTGCACATAATAAATAAAGCAGGCTACCATCTCTACACTATTCAAATCTATGCTTGTAGATAAACACTGCTCATTCTCTTCAACTCAACATTGAATGGTTAAGGTGGAGTGAATAAAATATTCTTTGCACTATCTGCATATCTAAAAATGACCAATAACCAACATTGATGAGTATACAGAGATGAGGGAATTGCAGTATTTCCACATTTGTTATAATTAGCTCTATTTCTAAGCTTATTTTAAAGCTTTCAGAAGTGACAGTGACAATGTATCCTGTATTTTTTTAGACCCAACCCCCACCCCCCACAAATAACAAATTTATATCCATCAGGTCTTAAAATTAAGCATGTTTATCCTGTGTGTTCATCAAAGGAGATTTCTTAAAATTAAAACTGTTCAGGTGGGTGTGAATAGGTTAAAAAGTGATACAGAACTCCATTTTGGGCATCTATAGGTGCAAAAAACAATTAGCAGAGTAACAACACAGACAGTTTTCCCAACAAAGCAAGGCAGTAAAAAGAACACCTTCAAACACCAATTACACCATATAGTATTATTTTAATAATGAGCATGATCAAATCTAAGAACGTGATAGATAGTGACCTTCCAATACAATGCATATTCATTTCAGGGGTGACTTAAATGTTTGTCTTGTAACTTTTTTTAATATTTTTAGTATTTCATATATTTGCATGAATCTTTTGTTATATGACTATAGAAATCTGAAACCCTCACATGGTTCAATTCCGCTCTCCCACACACAAACACACAAAACAGCAAGCAGGTCCTAAAAAATCACACACAGAAACCATATACTCTTTTTTGTTTGTTTGTTTTTCTTACTTTTAACAGTAAATCAGTAACATTAATTTTCAGGTTACACATTTGAGGCGTTCTTCGTTATTGTTATTATTATTATATGATCCTACGTTAAAGCTTAGCAATATACTGAGGACATGGGGAGGGAAAAGCAATAAAATGAAATCTGTTAAGAAAGGACAAAGAACAAAACAAAAAAAGAGGTGATGCATCTAAAGTGATTTCAAATGAAAAGCAGTGAATTGCTACATCTCTCAGATTGGCTTAAATAAACAGCGACCTCTGCTGGGTGGGGTTGGAACAGTAAGTAGTTACATCTCTGCTCTTCAAACATTAAGCGTGTATGGGAACAGAGTCTGAGCACTGGGCTCTGAACCGCAACGAAAACATTAGTTTGACTCTTTTTTTTTATTTTTTTTAGTCCAGCCAGTAACAATGTTGACTTCCCTTGGTTAAGGATGTATGGGATGTCGTCTCCCTGATAACGCTGTTTCATTTGAGGTATAGAACAGCCATTATTAAATGGTTTCCGTAGCTTTAAAATGTTAAGGCTCCAAGCAGGAAAAACAGAAAAGAAAAAAACATAAGTGGCTCATCACTGAATAAAAAAAACTCAAGTGTTACATAATTCAAAAATATAGTTTTTTATAACATCATCTCATGTCAAGACACATGTCATTGTCCCTTCCACGATTCTCCACAAATCTTGATCTACAGAACGTAAAACTGGCCCGTTATAGTTACTGATGCTGGAGATGCCCCCCCCAAACAACAGTGGAGTCTGAACACACCCCCCTCCCTCACCTCTGCCATATCACATGACTGACATACACTCCACCACCTTCCCTGATACACACACATACATACATACATCACAGAAGTAACTACCCACTCATTTAACCAACTCTGAAGGGCATGGTGAGGAGCAGTGGGGCTGAAGAAACAAAAATATAGGATGAAATAAAAGACTTGTGCAGATATCGGTTGGTCAAAGGGGGGAGGGAGGTGTATGAAAACAATACCAAACGATAGAAAAGAAGAGAAAAGAAATCAAAATGATGACGCGACGTTGAGAGGTGCTAATCGACTTCAGCCCCCAACAGGTGAAGCCGGAGGCGCAGAGGCTCGAGTCTGACGCTGGCTAAAGTCACCAGAATTAAATAGAAAAACATAATGATTGTTTATTTTTTCAAATTTCATCTTGTGTCCTCTTTAAATTTTATTTTCAAATGGTCAGTCCTAAAACAACTGCTCATCATATGTAGGGGGCAGCCTTCTATTGTTTATTTCGGTTCTGGCGTTCCTGCGAGAGAGAAACAGAGAGAGAAAAATGGAGGGAAGGTTACTTTGATGTACAGAAAAATAAAAAACTACCACTGCATTCCAAAAATAAAAAGGCATAATTTTGTACTATTAAATTCTCACACAAGCCGGGGTTACCGCAACTTTTCACCCTTGAATTTCCTTGACTTAAACAGTTATTCATCATTTGAATCTTTAAAAACATTTGCACTCATAAGGAGTGACTGATTTATTTAGTCAGTTGTTTCATGTCACGTCAGCTTCTAAAGCAATTTTCATGCCAAGAACAGGGTAGTACATGATCTTTCAAAGTTTAAAGTGGAGTGTTTAACAAGAAAATATAATTTCATTATATCTACTTCAAAATTTCATGTATTTTTTGTAATTATTTGTTAAATTTACTAGCAATTTCTGAGTGAAAATGTTTCACTATCTTTTTTTCACTATATCATTAAAAAATGCGTAAAATCCATTAATAAACATTGATAATTTACATACAGAAAGAGAAAATCTATATAAGATTTTAGGTGCATTGTCAAACAAAATTCTAAAAGATTTCCTCTAGACATTTTACTAAACAGTCCTCAGGGAATTTTCTAAGTAAAACTGTTGTATGTGATTAAACAGTACAGTTTAACAGAATACATTTTAAAGTCAAATGAGTGTTACAGGAGCAGCAAGATAACAGCTACCTTCAATAAAAAGTGTAATTCATAACAAATGAAATATTTTAGATTTGAGCATAAACACAAAACATTCCAAACTTAATCTGGAAATATCAATTTTCAAAACTCTCTGACATTTCCAAATCTTCTATAATAACCACGTTAGAATAAAAAAAAACTATAAAAAAAGAAAAGCTTACTTGATCCATTCGGGATCGGTTCTGGAGAGGAGCAGGCTCTAGGTTCTGTCAGTGGAGATGAAAGAAAGAGATTAAAATCAATAATCCTTGGACTCAAATCAAAAACATCAGCACTGTCTTAAATTTTTGTTGCATAAAAATGCCAATAACTAAATTCAACATAAAACTGCCACATTTATCCATAACCATAAAACCACATATAAAATGAGCAAAGTAGAGCCAGTTTAAGACATGTATTTTTGCTTATTGTCACCAGAAATCTGATACAATACAATTTTGTTAGCAGCTTGATACTTCACAGTACTAAAAACCACCAATGGATGAAATATTAAAGACAGAATAATGAAATAACTAAAGCATCCACAGCAAAAGCAAAGAGCATCAACCATTCCAAAACAACCAGGTAGCCATGCACTGATCTATGGCACTAAGAACAGCTGTAAACTTTACATAGGCAGTTTCAGTGACATGAACAGTAGCCTGAACCCTTCACATGCCGTTCAAAGTTCTTTGGTTAATCGCTGCTTATGGTCATTCACCTCTAAACAGAAATATTTTCCTTCAGTATATGCATCTCTAAACCTCAAGATAGCTAATATTCTCATATAAAAAACAATATCCAATCATTAGCTAAACAATGCAGCTATTGTTAAACAAACAAAAAAAAAGATTAGAAAAAGCACATTACCTTTCTTACAACCTCTTCCTCCTCCTGCCGTTTCTCGTAGTGTGAGAAGTCATCAAAGATGGAGGTGGTGTGTTTGTAGGTGGCGATGATCTTTAGCACCTGCTTGGCCTTCTCCAGAGGCACCTCCTGTGTGTCACGGGAGTTGGTCACGGGCTTGTTGTCATTGTTCTCCAGGCGGATGTGCCTGAGTTGGCTGTTGGGCACGTCTTTAACAAACAGCCAGTCCACGTCGAATTTGCCCTTCCACTTGTCCTGCGCCCAAACGCCGGCGCTGGTGCCGTAGTCTACGGGCGAACGCATCTCCGCCACGCCGCAGAAGTGTCCGCTGCCGTTGACGCTGAACAGCAGATAGACAGGACCCTTGCCGTTGATGGCGCGAAAAGCCGAATCCAGCCGCTTGTTACCGTGTTCCGTGCTGCACCATATGGAGTACTTGATGGAGCGGTGGATGTCGTCCTCTGAGTAGCTCTTAATGATGAAAACCCGGCCATTTTTCAGGTTCCAATCAAAGTCCTTGGGATTGTAGCTGTGCGCCGCACGCAACTTTTCAAGGACCGGGTGGGATTCCACCCGTAACCAGGGTTGCGGTTACGTGGGGCAACCCACCGGGTTTGAGGGGGAGGAGCAGGGGTGTGGTTCTGGTAAGGCAGTGGAGGGGGCGGACCCTGCATCGCCATCTGCTGGGCAAGTGAGTGGGCAGACGGGATAGGGGGCTGAGGTGGGGGCGGGAGCCCGTGAGGGTGAGGCGGTAGGTGACCCTGGGAGTGGAGCGGAGGCTGCTGGTGGTGGTGGGGCGGCAGTGGCGAGGCCACTTTAGTCACAGGCCCCTTATTATCCCAGGTGCCAATGTCCATGTTGTGTTTGATGGGTGGCGGGGGCAGGGTGCCTCCAGCCATGGGCATCCCCGGCTTGCTCTTCACCTTCAGCTGCTGAGGCTTGGCCGGTTTGCTGGCGATGGCCGCCCAGGATGTGGGTTTGGGAGGCGGTAGCCCTAATGGAGTCCCGCCATTACCCGTGGCCACAGCAGCCGCCACCGGCCCTCCACCGATCACCGAGCCCACCGTCTTCACTCCGGAACCACCTCCGGTCACGTCACCGCCGATCTTCAACCCCACCATGCCCTGGTCTAAGCTGTTCATACCAGGCGCCTTATTCAGGGTGTCGCTTGGGAAGCCCGTTTGCCCGTCAGGTACCAGGGTGCCACCTAAAGAACTGGGCGGGTAACTGTAACTGCCCCCGTATGCAGAACTCTGAGTCTGTTGGCCCTGGGAGCCACTCGTACCCCAGGCGGAAAACGCTGGGTTTTCAGGGAAAAAGTTAAAGCGGTGTGGATAGATGCTACTACCCAGACCCCCTGGCTGTCCGAACACAGTGTCATGCATGAAGTGATGGTCTCCATTGCTGAGGGGGGCGTACGGAGTGAGGTACGGGATCGGCGGGTCTCCGCCGGTGGACCAGGGGGCCTCGCTGAGGGGGTACGGGAACCCAATCGAGGGGGCATAGTAGCTAGACAGGTATGGGTCGGTCATTGATTGGTAACTGTTATTCTGAAGGATAATCAGAAATAGAGTTGTTAGAATTAGTGACAAAATGCAAACCAAATATACTAATTTCAAACAGCATAAAAACAGATCAGACCTGATTCTTAGCAGACACTCCATATTCAAAAGGAAATTATTTTAAACTCCAGAACAATTTATAGACAATGACGTAGTATATTGTACAACCAGTTCCTTTTAGTAATGTACTGTGGTTGGGGTAATGTACTGGTTAAAAAAAAAAAAAAAACTACAGTCAAATTTCCCAGAGTAAAACCTAGTTGGTTAATAATATTTTCCCCTGCAGCAATTACAACAGAAGAAAAGTTATTTCAGATTTTTTTTTTTTTAAATGTACAGACAAATTTCCCAGTGTAAAACCTGTTAGTTATTATTACTCTTCTTTTGCTCAGTAAAAACAGCAGAATAGCTTTCAGAGACAGGTAAGTAATTACTTTGGTTAAAAATAATATGTTTTTACATGCACAAGCCAACAAGGATAATGCACTTAAAAATCATATTCAGTATTTTGTTTACTTAAAAATATCAAAAACATGCTTATGCTTAGAAGCAAAATTGTAAAAACATTGGATGTGTTTTCAGAGAATAAATGTTGATTTAAAAGTTTTTTTTCTCTATTTCACACCAAGACAAAAACACATTTCTCACCGGATTAGACTGGCCAGTGAGGTATGGTTCAAAGTCATTGTCGTGGACCGTTTCCTTCTGATGAAGAGAGCCATTTTGCACTGAAATAAAGAACGATGTTAAACATCAGGGTTACTACTCAAATCACTACATCTGACAACAAACTCAAAGCACATGCTAAATCCAACAGTCTTCTCTGTTCCTTTGGAAGATATCACTTGACCAATGCTACGCCATTCACATTTTAGATCTTCAACAAATGATAAACGACTACAGTAATGTGAACTTCACCACACTGATCTCAGTGAGACATTCACCACATGTTCTGTCTGACTACCAGGATACTTCAGACAGTCATAGATGAAGAGGACCATCTAAAAATTACCCAAGCCTAAGGACAAAAATTCAAACTACAGTAGTTAAAGCGAGAGAATTATGAAGCATAATCTATTTAATACACTCAAAAGCCAAGCTCCCATTGCCAATTGATGTGTCAGAGTGGTGTTAATCCAACAGGAGCAGTTCTGGCCTCCAAGAGGAGGTATAGCCTATGGCTCCATCAGGTGATTGATTGAGCTCTCAAACAACATTATTTGAATGATATGTGAGCAACACAGAACCAGGCCTTGACAGAGAATGAATGCCAGAATTGGACTTAACAGCCACAGCCGAGAGCATTAATAATGGTAAAACTGGACTTAATGTAAATGAATGAGCCTATCCTAGACGTTTCATTTCTAAATCTGTATAGACATATATATTATTCAGCAAACTCACCTTTAGCGTCTTGCCCTTTGGATGTCTTCCCATTCAGTAGGTGATTTAGAGATGGATAAAAACAACAGGATAAAACATTAACACCTTTGAATTATAGTTTTAAACACGAGGTCTTCGTGTTTAACACGTAAATACTACACAACGTCCCATGCTCTTAATCCACATCGACTCCATCAGAGCATCAGCAATAAATCAATGCACTATAAGGAGTCGCTCGCCATTCGTTATTAAAGAGAAACGGGGGCTTATGTTGATATTTATTTAGTCAATCAAGGAATTACACGTCCACCCGGAGAGCTAAAGATTTCGTCGACCACGCAGTTCAGCACAAGTCCAGAGAAAACTGGTTATGACTCTCGGAAGCCGATGAGAGAGATTGTGTACTAAATTAAGTTTTATCCTGATGCTCCACTGGAGCAAAACGCATTTTGTGATGTGTCGAACGGAAATGTCTGTTTGGACCGAAGAAACGCGATGTAGTATTAAATGAAACGAGTGGGGGAAATGCTAACTCGTTAGCCATCGCGCTTGTATGAAGCAAGCAGAGGCAGAAGCCCGTAATGTCTCCGCAGAAGCGGCGGAGGCTGCACGCGCATTCCCTGCGCCTCCTAAAGGCCTTAGCGACGCCGTGCCACTCCAACCTACCTGTGGGTCAATACTGGTGGTAGACATAATTCATCAAGAGGGCCTCTTTAGATTCAGCAAGAGTCTTGCAAAGAAAAAAGAAGCAGCAGCGAGGGTGCTCGGCGTAACCCGAAGCCCGTGGGTTCCTCTCGGCTCCGTGCAGGCTGAACTGCGCTTTTTTCAGCAACTTCCACGACTTGATTCCGGCGATCCGGTCCTCGCGAGCGCACTAAACGTCCAGCCTGAGGATGTTTCCGAGAGTATCAGAGGCTCTGCGGTTTTGGGGTTTAATCCAATGCTGACACACGCCGAGTGTAAATTTATTTCAAAGTGTGTATATGTTTTTTTCCTCCTCCCAGCCCGCAGTTATTGTGCACCTCTGTTCACTTCCGCCCAATGGCCGCTCCATCCGGGATCTGCGCGGAGGGACTGACGCCACATGGACCGGGTGGCCATGCGGAGGTGATCAACCTGAGAAAATTGGAAAAAAGTTCTTACTGCATAAATGTCTTCTTTCTCTTAGTAAATAAACTATTTCATATGTGTTCTTCCTTCTAATAATTGCCTAAAGAAATGTAAAGTGTAGTAGGCTATATTAAGTTACTAAATGAGAGGGCTGTACATATTTTGGCAAATAATTTTTTTTTTTTACCTATAATTACACATATTTATCTAAATAGTATACATATGTCTGTAATAAATTAAGATAATAATAAAAATAAAAATATAGATTATGCTTTTATGTAATGAAAACTAGTTGACTCCTCTACTTCATATTATTACTTCACCTTCATTCATTCATCATTCACCATGCACACAGCTAGTATGACATATGTTTGTCAGAGGACATATCACATTAGTTTACTAGTCTATAATGAATGGGTTTGTGTTTAATTTAGACAAAAAGAAGTGACTATCACATACCATCCCATATAGATAGGCTATTAAAAGCATACTTTTTATCGAATATAATGAAGTTTCAGCTGGTCCTTTCATCTGGTTTCTTTTCATATATTCATAAATATGTGCAAACTTTTCTAAAATCTTTCTGACAAATACATACATTTCACACCAGATGTTATTTGACAAGCTTGATTACTTGTCTTTTACTTCAAGCTTTATTAAACCATTTGACTGGGACGATGAAAAATGTACTTCTTTTTTTGAAAGCTTGTAGTTTAGTTTTATTATAGGCCTATATGCCACCACTTTCATCATTTTCACTGTTAAAATAATGTCATTAACAAGCTCTGAGCACTCTTGTGTCAGCTAAACCTCATGCTGATAAAGGGCATTCAGGGTAGCTAATTGATATTTAGATCTAGCTATTGATCTTAGTCAGAGATGGGTGCATGGGGGTCTTCCTGTTTAATACGTTTGCAGTAGGAAATTATAGGAGACCAGGGAGCAGCTCTGTTTCAACATAACACCCATTTCACAGATAATGCAAAATCTTTACTGATGAGATGCTTTTGCTGAATTTTCTAAAGTTTAAATATATGTTTTCAGTTTGAAAGTGATGCAAAATGAGAGATTTTGCATCACTTGTTGAATTTGGATTCTGATGTCTTATGTTGTCCTAGGATAATAAAATATTGTATCACATTGCACATAGTGATGGCATACATAATAATCCGGTTTATTTATCAAGACTGTTGGTATCCTAATGCTTTTATGGTTAATATGTAGAATGTAGGCTACAAACCGTTGCCCAAAAAAACGTATTCAACTTGCGTTTTTCTCATTTTATCCACTAGGTGTCAGTGTAATGCGAGTCAATTGGGGAACTTCCTCGACTACATATCAAAACTCGTTGACAGAAAAACCTTAACGAAATAAAGTGCCCTTTTCCTATAAACTCTGGTGTTTAACAAACAAATATTTATTAAGATATGCACTACATGTATAATTTAACAAAATAAAAGATGATATGACTCACTACAGTCAGCATTCAAAATACAGTGTTCAGTAAATGCTGTATTATTTACAAAATGAGGTTTGATGTTCCGAAAGCGTTCACTTACAATGTTTCTGTCTTGCTTGTAAGACACAGACCAGCACATGCAGGTATTGTAATTGCTCTCTCCTATACTCACTCTCACAAATATGGCTTGTGTTACCGATAGTAAAAGAGACAGATGTTGATCATTAAACATTTAACAGCATTTTGCTGTGTAATGACACAAGTGCATGTACAGCAATTCATTCTTCTTCATTTAATCTCCACTATTAAACAGTTGAACTGAAAGAGATCTTTACAATATGTTTAAAATGTACAAAATATAGGCTACCATTTGAACTGTAAAATTAGAAGCCACTTACTTAAACGGTATGCAAAACTGTTTCACAGAAAAATCATATCCAGAAAGGAAAATAAATATGTATTCATAAAAGCATGTGAGGTCCATTGCTGTATCCTTTGGCTTTGGATGAATAGTAATACAGATGCCTTGTGACTTGTTTCTTGTTCACTTGTTAGAGTTCAAAGTGTCATTAGGCAAAATAATAATAATAAAACACACATACACATACCTTTGAATTTTCATGTTCATATTCACATCACTCTTATTTTCTTAATTTGCGTGTATTGTTATGTTTATACATGAATCCATCCAATCTGGTCCATTCTGGGAATGGTTAATGTCCTTTTCTTCCATCTCTTTCCTTTCTCAATGTTCCTTCTCTCTCTTAAAATGTTGATGAGATCTGGACACTGTCACTTATACAAATCTGAAAAGTAACAGAATGCAGATACAAAATTAGATTCACATGAAGTAATATCAGTTGTTTAGGTAGATGAATAAGAACCAGCAAAACATACACAAAATTACTAAAGGCACTTTTAAAAGGTGTAAGATAAAAATTATTTTACAAACATGCGTCTTCCTCTTCATTGAAGATGTTGACAACATAGCAGGCAAATACAAATCCCAGGGCCTACATGCAAACAAACAAAGCATCAGATTCAGTAAAGTTACATACAAGTCACTTTTTTTTTATGAATTTCAATATTGGTGTATATGGATGAATCACAGAAAAGTTTAAGCTGAAGAGATCATATTAAAACGGAAGTTTGTAGGCCTAACAATACTTTCATTTAAAATTCTTACATTTGATTTAGGCCTATAAATTCAATTATAATAATGTGATTATCTATACGTTATCAAATTAAATCATTTACACTGAAAAATACAACTGCATTACATAATATTATGAGATTCTTTTAAATATTTTTTGAATATACAAACAAGAAATTATGGTGGAAATGATACTTTTCAACGAAATTAAAACGCAAGTAGGTGCCAGTAGTGAGCGTTTAATGAGTGAGTCATTGAGTCGTTCATTCAAACGATTCGTTCAAACGGCAGATTCATCAGATGTTTATGCATGGGCTAATGAAACTTTGACTCAACCGATTTATTCAAAACACGGAATCAATCAGCAATGATTCGTCTGGTTGCTGTGAGATGCGCCGTTTCCGCCTAAAATGTAAGTGACCTAATATTATTGTATTTGCTTATTGAACTGTTTATAGAACTATTAAACAGTCGTAATGGTAAAAACGTTGTGTGATGTTGCCTAACTAACTGTATTTTAAATATACATTTTGAATTTTTACCTCAGGATGCTGAGTTTCTTATTGTTGCGCGTTTTGATTTCTCCTGGAGAGGCTGCAGGTGAGCCTTGCCTCAATAGATGCATTATATATAGTAGCTATATCCACTATTCGCCACTTAATGTAATAAAAGCAGAATAATATTTGCGTTTTAGTGTTTACATAGTTATTTTTGGTTACGGATATTTTAGTCACGTTACTTGTCTGACGTTAATGTCCATGTGCTAGGGCTCAGCCAATATTGCGTCCTTTTTCTAATGCTAAACAGCTATATTTAATGTATCTGCATTACTGTAAGGGTAGGTTTAGGGTTGGGGTAAGTGTAGACTTTAATAAAACACAATCTAATAGGTAGAAAAAAATAATTTATTGTTGGTTTCCTGTAACTGTATCCCTTCTAGCTTCAACCGCGAATATAACACATAATTACTGTATTTGCATTACTGTAAGCAGGGGTGCCCAAACGGGGCAGGTGTAGACTTTAATAAAACACAATCTAATAGGTAGAAAAAATATTTATTGTTGGTTTCCTGTAGCTGTATCCGTTCAAGCCAAACTCGGTCCTGGAGGGCCGGTGTCCTGCAGAGTTTAGCTCTAGCTTGCCTCAACACACCTGCCTGGAAGTATCTAGTATGCCTAGTAAGACCTTGATTAGCTGCTTCAGGTGTGATTGATTAGGGTTGGAGCTAAACTCTGCAGGACACCGGCCCTCCTGGACCGAGTTTGGGCACCCCTGATCTAAATCCTATAATATACCCCTGGATCCTTCAGATATTCCACAACAGCATCCTGTGCATCTTTAACCCCTTCTTCTGTTGTTCCCAAAACATCCTGAAGGTTCCATTTTCTTCCTGTCTGACTTATCTTTTGGTTTAATCTAATCCTCTCTTCCCTATACTTCCTACAATGTAACAACATATGTTCTGCATTTTCTGTGATTTTACATTCCATACATTCATCTGATTTACTTTTACCTAACAAAAACAATGTTTTATTTAACCCTGTGTGGTCAAACCTCAGCCTGGTAACATCACCTGTCTCTGTACATTCTGTTTTGAACAGTTCACCTGTTATAAATATACTAAAATGCATTTGAAATACATTTATTTCATGCTAACTAAACAACAAATACATTTACATATTTATGTGCTTAATAAAAATACCCTGCAATTGTACTTACTTAAAATCTGATAAACTGGAACAACTAATTTTGTGCTTAATGTACCTTAATTGTGAGGCGGTAATGCTGAAGTCCAACTAAAGATATACTAAAGTATACTTACAGATTGTGCTAAAGTGGAACTATTGCAAATATACTTTAGGTACACTTTAAATATCTTGCATTGAAAGACCGATATTATTCAGAAATCAACAGGGGTGCCCAAACTCGGTCCTGGAGGGCCGGTGTCCTGCAGAGTTTAGCTCTAGCTTGCCTCAACACACCTGCCTGGAAGTATCTAGTATGCCTAGTAAGACCTTGATTAGCTGCTTCAGGTGTGATTGATTAGGGTTGGAGCTAAACTCTGCAGGACACCGGCCCTCCTGGACCGAGTTTGGGCACCCCTGGTGTAGATGTTAATAAACCATAATTTTACAGGTAGCGTTTTTCGTTGTAGAATTGTACTACCCCGTTTTAATGGGAGGTAGCAAAATCTGACAGGGTAGCACAAATCGACAGAACATTTTAAACATTTTACAATTTAAACCCTGTTTGTAGGTAACAAAAAGTTGGTATGCCTGACACAGCAGCATTGTTGTGAGAAATGTTCATAAAACCTGTTTGAAAACAGTCATTATTTTTGCACACTTCAGCTTTAAAAGATCAGTTTTAGGTTCTTACTGAAATGAACACTTGCAGGGCACTGTGCATAACTTCGATGTACTGATATTCTAACACACAGCCCAGCTCAGAGACCAGAGCAGGATTTTCCAGATGCTGCCATCTAGTGGTTGGGAGGTTTCTGTTCTCACAGCCTGGACCGTTGTCCTTCCACCATGACCGGTAAGATGAAAGTCCCAATGACAGATAATTGCTGTCCTGCAAGAGCACAGCATATTGAATTTGTAAACATTCATGGCTTTGCAAACATTATTGACTTTAATGCTGTAGTACTGAGGAAACATGCAGTGCAAGTTTAAAATGTTGTTTAATCCTGTTCATCTGTGGTTTGTAAGCTTATACCACAGTGATGATATCAGTTCATACCAATGGCATGAATGTATGTGAACTTGGTCTAGCACTAGACTGACCCATATGAGTTATGGGGCTCTTTACCTTTGAAAGCCCTCCAAGGTCTAGATAAAGGCAACAGATAAAGACATTCCAAGTCACCCAAAACACCGTCCAGACTATATACTAAAAGAAAATGAAAGAACATAATAAACAGCAGAGTTTTAAAAAATTCAGTCGGAACCACATCTAGTTAACTTCATTAAACAAAAATCCATATCTGTGTAAACAACCAAGTTACTGTATTAGACTATATGCTACCATTAAAAAGTTTGGGTGATGTATTTTTTAAAGACATCTCCTATGCTCACCAGGGCTGCATTTATTTGATCTAAAATACAATAAACAGTAATATTGTGAAATTTTATAACAATTTAAAATATCTGAATTTTGCTTTCTATATATTTTAAAATGTAATTTATTTCTGTGATGGCAAAGCTGAATTTTCTTCAGTGTCACATGATCCTTCAGAAATCATGCTGATTTTATGCTCAGGTAACATTTATTATTATCATTTTTGAAAACAGTTGTGCTGATTTATATTTTTCTGGAAACTGTGATATATTTTTCTCAGAACTCTTTTGATGAACAAAAAGTTCCAAAGAACAGAATTTGTAACAATCTGTTCTAACATTATAAACATATTGTATATATTGTATAACATATTGTATAACTGTCACATTTGATCAGTTTAATGCATTCTTCCTAAATAAAAGCATTAAAAAAAAAAAAAAATGTACTAAACCCACACTTTTGAATGGCATTTATTTATTAGTTTTTTATAAAGAAATTAAAACATATAATATTAATCAATGAAAATGTATTATTGAATTTAATACATTTATTTCAATTAAAAATATTTTAATAAATTTGTTCATTTAGGTATTTTTGTAATCTTTTTATATTTAGTATCAGTATTTTATAAATAATAAGTATAAATAGTGTATTTTTGTATGAATAATAAGTTATGTTACATTGTTGTTTTAATAAAACAAGTTTTATTAAATGCAATATTATTTAACATACCTATGAAATTTCAAAAGTTACAAAAAATGACATGAGGTAAATACAGTACACAGCAAAACTATATAGCGGGGCTTATACTGGACTGTCCCAAACAAGCCCAATATCACTACAATGACGTGCAGGAAGTTGACAAGGATGGGTGCCCACTGGTAACCTAGAAAGTCGAACACCTGTCTCTCCACAGCAGTGATCTAGAAAAAAAAGACAGAGAGTATGATATGATCAAGATCTCTATACATTGTTAAAACAGTAAAACCACCAGCTTTGCATCAACACAACCAAAAAAAACACCCTCATGCTGCCCCAAACACAATAATGATGGAGACCCCATTTCTCTTTCCCAGAGACACACAATCAAAACTAGGGCTGCACGATAAATCGCATGCGATATTTAACGCGCATCTTATCAGTAAAGCCGCTTCTGTAATCAGCGGTAAATCTCCATCACCTGCGGGCTTTCACACTGAGCAGCATTAACTACACAGAGCCGTTGTTCACTGACGAGCAGCGCAAAAAATCGCGCCCCCCACCTCTGTTTTTCCACATGCTGGCTTTTTACTCAGGGTTGCCAGGGTAACAGAGCCAATGGGGTACAAAGCATGTGACAGAGAAATAGAGAGTGAGAGGTGGAGAAAGAGAAAAGGAGGGCGGGAGGGAGGGAGAAAGGGGGAGCAAGAGGAGATGAGGGCCCTCCTTGGAGGTCAGAGGCTCAGTGAGAGGAGATGTATGATTCAGAGGGGAGGTGCTGGGTGTGGGGGATGCTACTCCTCTCATAAAGCTTCACTGCTGCAGTCATAAACCCTCTCTCTGCCACTAAGCACCCATCCCCCATACAATCTCTCTCTGTATGCCATAATGCTGCTGTGTACCAGCTGTTCCCAGAGGTTCCACCTCAAATCAACCATTCGTATGTCTTCACCACAGTCCCCATCCGCTGTGTTCCAGCATGAGCACCGTTGACTTTAACCAGCCAAACATAAAACAGTGAGATGTTTCACAGATAGAGATGAGCTATCTGCTTTTGGTAACAGACATCTGCATTACAAACTCAGATTATACAATATATATCCATCCTAGTAAATCTAATTCATAAATGTGAACAGTCTCCAACTCATTTGAAATATTTAAACGATATATGAAACCACCATTATACACAGCAACAGTTGCTGAACCTGTTGATATAGTCGACATGACAGATGAATGTTCAGCCAAGACTTATAGGTGCCAAATGTTACACAATATTGGACATGGTATGGCAGACATGCAGCAGACCTCTCTTTTCTATTCACTGGCAGTAAAAGGTGTGAAATGGTAAATTGAATTCGTTAAACCGGTTAAACCATACAGCTATATTTTCTTTTTGAGCCATCCTGAGATCAAATGTACACAACTGTAAAGACTAATAACTGCATGCTTCTGTTCTGCACTGTCTTACTGAATCTTCATCATTTATTTAGTAGGTGACAGTATTTTAAAAAAAGGTCAAGGCTGAGTTAATCCACTGAGATTATAGTCCAAATGTGATGTCATATCAGATTGCTAATATATAATGCTGATTTAAAAATATATAACTGAATAAGCATCTCCACTCTCTATTTCTTTCATGCACATTTACACAGTCAATAGAAAGAAAGGAAAGACAGAAAAGCTAAGGTTAGACCAAAGTTAAAAGCCATACAATGGTTAAGCAGAATAACAGCAGGGATGTAGGTCACTGTCTCTGTTGGTGTTCAGCACAGAAACAAGAAGGTTTCCTCCTGTGGAGAACACAAGTGCAACTACTGAACTGAGATGACCAGATGAATCCAATAGATCACTTTGTGAGAGGAGAAAAGGATCTCGCACCACTGAAAAACCATGTGCAATCAATGAGATAAATATGCATTAAACACACATTAAAATACACGTACATAAACATTTCTCGTTATTACAAAGCACACAGTTGATCTGCAATTTAAATAAGTAGATTATATTCTATCCTGAATAAATGGATGGGTGGATGGATGATGGATATTTTAAAAATCCTTTGAGAGAAATTTTGGTGCAATAGCAGAAAATAAGTCAGAACTGATACATATGACAGAATATAAATATAAAAATTAGAGAAAAGAACAGCAAATGTTTACATAAGCAAAGCTATAAAATACACTATGTGCACAACAAACAAAGTAGCTATACATAATACACTAATGTATTATTTGCACTTCAGTTCTCATTGTACTCTTCTTATATTACAAAAAAATGTGGTCTAGTTTTGTGTGTGCTCCTTCACAATAATTCCTTTTTATAATAGTCCCATAACTGCCCAAAAGTGTTTATGTCCAGCCATATCTGACGAGGTAAACAAACGCTTCCAAAAGTCTACGTACAATTATAGTCGGTTTGAACTAATTATAAATGAAAAACTAGGGTTATTGGCACAAAACCTTCCTTCTTTTAAACAATGGACTATTTAAAAGACTGCAGATCTTAAGACTTGTTCGGATGTTCAGAAACTCGTCTCAAAGTTAATATCACAAAGTAAAATTTCATAAACAGTGACAGATTAACAAATGCGATACAAAACTGCAGCGAGTAGACGCTTGTTTTAACTACAATTCTATAACGCACTTACCAGCTGAAGTGCGCAGAAGAACATCAACATACACCTCCACGAGCAGCAGCCCATCTTCACTATTCTTTCCGGTATAAACGTAAAACTCAAAATGGTAAATAAAACAGATTCATTTTTGAGGTAGCCTGTTTATTAGCGGTATTTTTCAGTAGGCTATGCTTCCTTCACAATAGGCTCTGATCATAGCTGTACATAGCGCAGAGGGTTAAAAAATATGAAGCCGTAGGGGGGGTAAAGAGGGTGTGATCGGGGGTAAATAAAATGGGGTGGTTCCTTAAAGGGGTCATATGATGCTGCTAAAAAGAACATTATTTTGTGTATTTGGTGTAATGAAATGTGTTTATGCGGTTTAAAGTTAAAAAAACACATTATTTTCCACATACTGTACATTATTGTTTCTCCTCTATGCCCCGCCTTTT
>NW_015665129.1:1304493-1321709 GCF_001515625.1 Sinocyclocheilus rhinocerous
TGTATATTATATATATATATATATATATATATATACAAAAATGTTTTTTTTTTTTAAAGAACTCTCTTTTGCTCACCATGGTTGCATTAATTTGATCAATAATATATTAAACAGTAATATTGTGAAATATTATTACAATTTGAAACAAAACGTTCTTAAGGAACATTAAGAATATTATCAATGTTGAAAACAGTTGCGCTGCTTAATATTTTTGTGGAAACTGAGATACATTTTTTCCATTTACCAGGAATCTTTTGATGAACAGTAAGTTCAAAAGAACAGAATTTTTAACAATCTATTATAAACACTACTGTCACTTTTGATCAGTTTAGTGCATTCTTGCTAAATAAAAGCATTCATATGTTTAAAAAAAATCTTGCTAGACCCAAACTTTTGAACAGTATTTATTTTATATTGATATAAAGAAATCAATACATTTAATCATATTAATCAATTAAAATGCACTATTGAATTTAATACATTTATTTTAATAAAAACGTACTTTTATTTTAATAAATTTATCATTTAGGTATTTTTAAAATCTTTTTATATTTAATACCAGTATTTTATAAATTAAGTATAAATAATGTTTTGTATGTATAAATAATATTTTTATAAATAATTTATAAGTAATACGTTTTATTAAATGTAATATTGTTTAACATACCTATTAAAGTTCAAAAGTTATAAAAAATGTCGTGAGGTAAATACACACACCAAAACTACATAGCGGGGCTTATACTGGACTGTTCCAAACAAGCCCAATATCACCACAATGACGTGCAGGAAGTTGACAAGGATGGGCGCCCACTGGTAACCTAGAAAGTCAAACACCTGTCTCTCCACAGCAGTGATCTAGAGAAACAAGACAGAGAGTATGATATGATCAAGATCTCTACACATTGTTAAAACAATAAAACCACCAAAAAACACCCTCATGCTGCGCCAAACACAATAATGATGGAGACCCCATCTCTCTTTCCCAGAGACACACAATCAAACCCCCCACCTCTGTTTTTCCACATGCTGGCTTTTTACTCAAGGTTGCCAGGGTAACAGAGCCAATGGGGAACAAAGCTTGTGACAGAGAAATAGAGAGTGAGAGGTGGAGAAAGAGAAAAGGAGGCCGGGAGGGAGAAAGGGTGAGCGAGAGGAGATGAGGGCTCTCCTTGGAGGTCAGAGGCTCAGTGAGGGGAGATGTATGATTCAGATGGGAGGTGCTGGGTGTGGGGGATGCTGCTCCTCTCATAAAGCTTCACTGAAGCAGTCATAAATCCTCTCTCTGCCACTAAGCACCCATCCCCCATACAATCACTCTCTGTATGCCATAATGCTGCTGTGTGTACCAGCTGTTCCCAGAGGTTCCACCTCAAATCAACCATTCGTAGCATGTCTTCACCACAGTCCCCATCCGCTGTCTTCCAACATGAGGTGAATTGACTTTAACGAGCCAAACATAAAAACATAAAACAGTGAGATGTTTCACAGATACTTGTCAAGGGGAGCCACTGGGTATCATGATTTTATGTTTTATTTCGGTCTGTTTCTCATACAAAAAAACTATGGCTTCAGAAGAATTTATTTTCAACACTGAAAGCTTCAGTTTCTTATAATTGGGCAAAGATGAGCATGATGAGCTATCCGCTTTTGGTAACAGACATCTGCATTACAAACTCAGATTATACAATATATATCCATCCTAGTAAATCTAATTCATAAATGTGAACAGTCTCCAACTCATTTGAAATATTTAAACGATATATGAAACCACCATTATACACAGCAACAGTTGCTGAACCTGTTGATATAGTCGACATGACAGATGAATGTTCAGCCAAGACTTATAGGTGCCAAATGTTACACAATATTGGACATGGTATGGCAGACATGCAGCAGACCTCTCTTTTCTATTCACTGGCAGTAAAAGGTGTGAAATGGTAAATTGAATTCGTTAAACCGGTTAAACCATACAGCTATATTTTCTTTTTGAGCCATCCTGAGATCAAATGTACACAACTGTAAAGACTAATAACTGCATGCTTCTGTTCTGCACTGTCTTACTGAATCTTCATCATTTATTTAGTAGGTGACAGTATTTTAAAAAAAGGTCAAGGCTGAGTTAATCCACTGAGATTATAGTCCAAATGTGATGTCATATCAGATTGCTAATATATAATGCTGATTTAAAAATATATAACTGAATAAGCATCTCCACTCTCTATTTCTTTCATGCACATTTACACAGTCAATAGAAAGAAAGGAAAGACAGAAAAGCTAAGGTTAGACCAAAGTTAAAAGCCATACAATGGTTAAGCAGAATAACAGCAGGGATGTAGGTCACTGTCTCTGTTGGTGTTCAGCACAGAAACAAGAAGGTTTCCTCCTGTGGAGAACACAAGTGCAACTACTGAACTGAGATGACCAGATGAATCCAATAGATCACTTTGTGAGAGGAGAAAAGGATCTCGCACCACTGAAAAACCATGTGCAATCAATGAGATAAATATGCATTAAACACACATTAAAATACACGTACATAAACATTTCTCGTTATTACAAAGCACACAGTTGACCTGCAATTTAAATAAATAGATTATATTCTATCCTGAATAAATGGATGGGTGGATGGATGATGGATATTTTAAAAATCCTTTGAGAGAAATTTTGGTGCAATAGCAGAAAATAAGTCAGAACTGATACATATGACAGAATATAAATATAAAAATGAGAGAAAAGAACAGCAAATGTTTACATAAGCAAAGCTATAAAATACACTATGTGCACAACAAACAAAGTAGCTATACATAATACACTAATGTATTATTTGCACTTCAGTTCTCATTGTACTCTTCTTATATTACAAAAAAATGTGGTCTAGTTTTGTGTGTGCTCCTTCACAATAATTCCTTTTTATAATAGTCCCATAACTGTCCAAAAGTGTTTATGTCCAGCCATATCTGACGAGGTAAACAAATGCTTCCAAAGTCTACGTACAATTATAGTCGGTTTGAACTAATTATAAATGAAAAACTAGGGTTATTGGCACAAAACCTTCCTTCTTTTAAACAATGGACTATTTAAAAGACTGCAGATCTTAAGACTTGTTCGGATGTTCAGAAACTCGTCTCAAAGTTAATATCACAAAGTAAAATTTCATAAACAGTGACAGATTAACAAATGCGATACAAAACTGCAGCGAGTAGACGCTTGTTTTAACTACAATTCTATAACGCACTTACCAGCTGAAGTGCGCAGAAGAACATCAACATACACCTCCACGAGCAGCAGCCCATCTTCACTATTCTTTCCGGTATAAACGTAAAACTCAAAATGGTAAATAAAACAGATTCATTTTTGAGGTAGCCTGTTTTTAGAGGTATTTTCAGTAAGCTATGCTTCTCTTACAATGGGCTGTGATCATAGCTGTACATAGCACATAGGGTTAAAAACAATATGAAGCGGTAGGCGCGGGTAACGAGGGTGAGATCGGGGGTAATATAAAATGGGGTGGGTCCTTAAATATAACAGCCACCGCCTCCCGGTGCGCTGAGGGAGCAGCAGGTGGAGCACTAGCGGCTGGAAGAGTTGGCAAATGATTAGATTTATTTACCTTCCATAGAAATCCAGATCTGACTACCATTAACGCTACTGGGTTGTTTAGGCTGGATTAAAGCAGGGGGTTAACGAATATTGAAGATTCAGCATTTACATAGCCCACACTTTGTTTGTTATTTTAGCCTACAATATTTTCAGAGGCAAGTTTAAGGTGAATGATTTTGTAGAAACCTAAAGCTTATCACATGGTAGTTAATTACAATGGGGGTAAAACTCAGGAAGTTTATGGTTTGTAGTTATTTATAACATAACGTCCGAGTTGCTCATTTTCATTCACTGTGAATGGTACAGTCAAGCAAAGTAAGTTTTTTGTGTGCGTGTGTGTGTGTTTGTGCAGTGCCTTAAATTGCAACCTGTTCCTCATATAATTGTTATGTAAGTTCAAAAGACTTATATAATGAACAAGTCTCATTCTTGGTGCCTTTTTTTTTTGAGTTTCCCAACCAACTAGTCCCTATCCACTTTCATTGAATGGAAGAGAGCTTGGACATTATGCTTCTGGACGTATTCCACAGAACAAAATAATAAAGTCGCATGGGTTTGGAACAACACTGATGAAAAAATGTATTTGTAGCCTACTCCCTGAAACACTGAAAACTCAACACAAACACAAACGTCAGAACATCATACGTGCAAAACTGCACCATAAGCAGTTATCTACACACTGGGTTTCCTTAGGATTTGTGTGTATGTTTTTGTGTGTGAACTTTTTTTTATTTAGAGTAATTAGATGTCAGCCTTGAGGTTGCATTTTTCATCATTTGGCCCCCCTACTTGACTAGCCCCTGCAGTGCCCAGCCATGTTCAGCACATATCACCCACCTGAACACAGCTGCCTGCTGCAGTGGGTATACGCTTGCTGGCACGGTCCGTAGTCCCACAGATGGGTGATTAACAGCAGGGTGCAGGGGTTTAGGTCTGTGAGTCTCAGTATGTGCTGATAAACAAATGTTCTATATTTAGAGAGAGCTGTAGGTTTGATTGGTGGGTTGGCATCTAGAACATGTTTGTGAATCTTTGCTCTCCTTTTGAGCCCATGTCTCTGTGTGTTATAGCCTACAGATTCTTGTTATCTGGAGTTTGTAGCATTAAGGTTTGTATGTTGATTAAATGTACAAAATCATGCAAAACATACTATATGACATGAAATTAACTGTTCCTGTTGTGCAAATTAAACTATATAACATTAAATTAACCATTTATACAGCATGCTGGGAAGACACAAACTACTTAACAATAGATATTCTTTATATTGATGGTTCCATTAAGAGTCTTTAACATGCATATACATTTTTGGATTGTACAAATGATTTTTTTCATAATGGAGAAGCGTTTTCTAGATTATTCAAATGTCCTTTACATTTAGACAAATTTTTTCTTTTAAGAACTGTTCACTGAAAGGGGAATACAAAAATGTGTTCCTGCTGCGAAACCCCCTTTTGGAACCTTTCATTTTAATGTTGATTATATTGGTCAAATATTGTTCAAGCTCATTAAACCATTCAACCCTGTTACCCAAGTTACTATAGTAAGAATAATAATTAAAAAAAATCTATCATTAATGAAACATGTTTAGCTATAAATGCCTATAAATTACCTTTTTATATTTTTATATAAATGTTGTCTAGAAACTAATTTTTATTTGTTTTACAATTAATTGTATATCCATTAACACCATAGAAAAAAATAAACAGCTCATATGAAGTACTTTTAAAGTATGGTAATATGGTCATCATTAAATATCATTACACTGATGGCAAAAAGTTTGGAATAATTCAGTAAAAAAAAAAAAGTTTTCTAATGCTCATTATTTGATCAAAATACAGTATAAATAGTAATATTGTAAAATATTATTACAAAAAAAAAATTACTATTCACCCACTGGCTGTCATTCCCAAACTGTCCGCGCAGTGGCGCAAAACGCGAGCTTCAGATGCCAATGGAGTGGGCACCGCGCTGTCATATGGTACTGTCGCCGATGCTCGAGACAGGATTGAGGCTTGAGGAGGCTCAGAGGCTCAACGGAGGCAGTCGTGACGTGGTCTTGATATCACAACCGAGCCTAGACTTGGAATAACCCAGCTGTGCGTTTGCACCTTTCACCTTGTGGGCGACGCTGCATGCACAGGAACAATGGGGATGGTCAGAGGTTGCGCTGAGGACGCCAGATGCCATACCGCCCACATGTCCTCCCTAACATACGAATCCAGGTTCAACGCAGGTTATTGATTATGCTTGCGGGGTCCGAACGGGAGCCAGACGTTTCAGCAGCAGCAGAGAGAGTGCAGGGAGGTGGACGCTGCGCGGCGACGCGCCCCCTGAATCCCTAAACTGAGTGAGTATCTTCAGCAGCATCTGTATACGCGTCTCATTGACATGCACTTCTGCCTACGTGCTGACCACACAACGGAATCCTGTATTAAACGCATATCAGAAGAACGTATAGCATGATCGTTTGCTGTTGGACGTTGGAGCATAACGCGTCCGGTTTATTTGAGATTAATGACTCGCATCATATAAATCAGACGACACGTGTGCAACAGCTTCAGTGTAGCCGCATTACCCTTTGTGATCCGACGCTTAATTAAACGATTTATAAGCAGGTTGTGGCACACTCTCACTCAGCGGAAACCAGCACTGCTCGATATCACATTTAATACCGTGAATTATAGAATCAATTTAGAGAAAAGTGACATAGCCGCTCTTTTATTTGTTTCCCCTCAATTAAAAGGGATTTCGATGGAAACCTCTTGCCGTCTGCTGTAGGAGCTGGCCACGAAGACGCGCATGCACTGCGCGTGCATTTCCACTTTGATCTTGCGAGATTATTTCCAGAGTGCAGCGGTGATTGGCGGGACAATACCCACGGGAGCAACACATTACTCGTGCTGAATAAGAGGTCGACTGCTGCGGGCCATAACATATCATGAATCCGCGCTACACATCACATATGCGAGCCGGGAAAATAATGCTGTTGCATACTTGATAAATACAGTAGCCTATTATTTCAGAATCAGAATTCTGATTCTGAAAACAATGCTGTTGCATACTCGACAAATACAGTAGCCTATTATTTCATTTCTAATAGCTCACGTTTTAAAATTCATACCGGGCAGGCCGAATCAAAATTCAAAATTATGTGTCTGATTAAACCGCCGCAGTAAAAGCAGACTGAGCTCCTGTCTGCAAAAAAGGCGCAGTAGCCTACTTCAATGATGATGTATAATTTGGGCACGAGACGAGTCAATAAACGCATTGAACAGGTTAGGACGGCACACGCGGTGATTTATTGTTGCTCTTGCCAGATAAAATGTAAAAGTCTAAACAGAGCACTAATGACTTTGAATTATTCTGTATTACTGTAGTCTGTATTTCGTTCGTGAATACTCCAAGTGAATGAACTGTTTGTTTACCCTTATATCCATCCACTGACTAATTTTGTTAACTTCGTTTCTTAGTGCGTGACTGCTTTCCTGACTGACTACAATACTAGCCAATAGCATTCGAGTGCGGCTTGTGAACGAGCATATCATTGGTCGAATTTACTGAACGAACACGCCTCCTATACTGAATGATTCGCCGTTTTGAATCGGATCTACTCAGTGCGGAATTTTTTTCGTAAATAAGTTAATAACAAAGAAACAAACAAATATCAAAATGCGTTTTACATAATATATACACACTCATTCCAGGCTTAATATATATATATATATATTAGTGGTGTCTGTTTATAATTACTAAAAAGCTGTCACTCATCTTCAGTTCATAGCAATCTCACAAAGATAGCCTATTCGTGCTGAACACAATACCTCAACAAAAACTCCAAGGATTTGAGCGGTGAGTGGATTCTAACTTAAACGCCTCTGATTCAAGAAATCAACAGATATACTGTGATTGGCTACATTGCTCAACACAGCAAAAACACGTTAAAATAGAAATTGGTCTCCAGAGCGCAAACCATAATGCACTGTATAGTTCAAAATCTGCAATAAAATGCCATTATTACAGCTTTAACTGAGGGTGCTATTGATTTCGTTTGAGGGTGCTTAGCATCCCTGTAGAACCCGGCCTGACTCATAACACAAGACACTGGTTGACACCTACTGGCTACGAATCTGAATTAATATTTTTGTGAACGGATTCAGAAAAGTCCAGTGATTTAGTGGAATGAATTAAACCACTAACACTTGTGTAGAGGGAAGGCTTGTCAATGTACCTGTCATACAAGACAGATGAAGGTTCTGAGTGTGTCAAGTATGTGAGTTTGTGAGAGTGGCTGCAGAGAATCAGACCATCGGGGCCAAACTGCTCAGTCATATAAGCTTCCTGTTGATTGGTGGAGACTGGAACAGATATGATGTCCCCAACCATGAGCATAAGAGAATGCAAGCAGAATGTTCTGTACTGTCCATTCAATGAAAGAGAAATCCCACATTAACTCACATTCGGGAGGGGTAAAGAACTGTTTTCTATTTACAGTTTTTTTTTTTGTCCAAATAGGCAAGAAGGCTGCACTGATTGGAATCCCTGTTATTACAGGTTATAATATATAAGTTCATCTTCAAACTGTCAAATTTAATCTTTTAGAAAAGCATTATGTTCAGTTCTTCTGTTCTGGAAACCTCTTCATTGGTCGAATTTACTGAACGAACACGCCTCCTATACTGAACGATTCGCCGTTTTGAATCGATCTACTCAGTGCGGAATTTTTTTCGTAAATAAGTTAATGTGAGTCATTTTCGTTCAGATAAGGTGTAGGCATAGGCTAATAAGATTCCTTTCGGTCACAAATGTGATTTTTCCGTAACTAAATGGTTCATTGATAAACTCATAACAGGCCCGGCTCCAGAATCAAATCACTGAGGGTGCTTCTTAAATTAGTGAGGTGCTTTAATATATAGGCTATATATATATATATATATATATATATATATATATTAGTGGTGTCTGTTTATAATTACTAAAAAGCTGTCACTCATCTTCAGTTCATAGCAATCTCACAAAGATAGCCTATTCGTGCTGAACACAATACCTCAACAAAAACTCCAAGGATTTGAGCGGTGAGTGGATTCTAACTTAAACGCCTCTGATTCAAGAAATCAACAGATATACTGTGATTGGCTACATTGCTCAACACAGCAAAAACACGTTAAAATAGAAATTGGTCTCCAGAGCGCAAACCATAATGCACTGTATAGTTCAAAATCTGCAATAAAATGCCATTATTACAGCTTTAACTGAGGGTGCTATTGATTTCGTTTGAGGGTGCTTAGCATCCCTGTAGAACCCGGCCTGACTCATAACACAAGACACTGGTTGACACCTACTGGCTACGAATCTGAATTAATATTTTTGTGAACGGATTCAGAAAAGTCCAGTGATTTAGTGGAATGAATTAAACCACTAACACTTGTGTAGAGGGAAGGCTTGTCAATGTACCTGTCATACAAGACAGATGAAGGTTCTGAGTGTGTCAAGTATGTGAGTTTGTGAGAGTGGCTGCAGAGAGTCAGACCATCGGGGCCAAACTGCTCAGTCATATAAGCTTCCTGTTGATTGGTGGAGACTGGAACAGATATGATGTCCCCAACCATGAGCATAAGAGAATGCAAGCAGAATGTTCTGTACTGTCCATTCAATGAAAGAGAAATCCCACATTAACTCACATTCGGGAGGGGTAAAGAACTGTTTTCTATTTACAGTTTTTTTTTTTTTGTCCAAATAGGCAAGAAGGCTGTACTGGTTGGAATCCCTGTTATTACAGGTTATAATATATAAGTTCATCTTCAAACTGTCAAATTTAATCTTTTAGAAAAGCATTATGTTCAGTTCTTCTGTTCTGGAAACCTCTTACATGAATCACACACCTTGTCACATCTGAAATGTGTTTCCGCTGTACTCAATTTCCTGAACCTCTTGTTTATCCTGGGGTGGCCTATACTAAGTGAACAGAGCCTTCAGATTTTGAGAGAAGCGTCAGAGATTTGCTGTAGGTCTGTGACGGTGTGATAAGGCCCTGCAGGCAGACATCCATTAAACTTGAGGCTCTGCTGATGATACTGTGAACTGCAGAGGAGTTCCTTCTCTCAGCCTTACCGTGGAGCAGATGAGTGGTCATAGCTCCTCACAGGAGGAAACATACAGCCTATATCGGTCCTTGAACATATGTGTGTGTGCATATGCGTGTCTGTGTCTGCAGGGCTTTTAGACCTGCAATATCTGCCAGAAGAGCATTTGAAACCAAATCCTAATTATTTTCCCCAATTAAATCACCTATAGTTACAGATTGTGAGAGTGAATGTTTGCTGACTTGGCTTGAGAGTTATGTCCTGTGGAAGAGACCCTTTCTGATCAAACCAGTATGATTCAGCTACTAGCAAAATTAAATTTCAACAGTCTCTTAGTGAGAGGTCAAGAGGTCCTTGTCTCCTCCAAACAAAGGTCGTGAGGCCAGGAATCTCTGGTGACCTTAAAATGTGGTATTTTGAGTCATTGTGTTTAGGTTCTCTTACAGTTCAGAGGCTGTTCATGACACCAGTAATTTGTCCACATTGTTTTTTTTCTCTAATTAATTGAACAGGTTTTTAAAATCACAAAAGAAAAAAAATCAAAATCATAAATACTATATAGGCTATATAAATAATAACATTATACAAATAATGCTTAAAGGGGTGGTTCACTGTTTTTTTTCTAGGCTTGATTGTGTTTATGGGGTGCAGTCTAACATGTGTTAATACTTCGTTTTTTAAAAAACGCATTATTTTTCACATAATTTACCTTTATTCCACACTGCTCTGTCCCTTCTCTTGAGAAACGGGCTAATCATTTCCTACTTTTATGAAGCCCCTCCCTCAGAAATACACGATGGGCTCTGATTGATTAGCTGGCCCAGTGTGTTGTGATTGGCTAAACCGCCTCTAGCACGTGTACTGAAACTATACCGAACCGTGACGTCAAAACTGAGGTACATACCAAACCGTCATGTTTGTGTGCCGTTACACCCCTAATATATATTACAGTGTTGGGAAGGTTACTTTGGAAATGTAATAGGTTACAGATTACAAGTTACCCTACTTAAAATGTAATAAGTAGTGTAATTTTTCAATTACTTTTTTTAAAGTAATGTAACTGATTACATTTGATTACTTTTTGATTACTTTTCTAAATTTCTATTTTTTTTTAATTGTTTATCGTTTTCAAACATGTAAACCAGGCAGGGTATACCTTGCAGTAATACTCAACACTGATTACTGTCACACTTTTGAAATCCTTCATGACTTGAATTAAGATTATATTTCAATTTTAAAGTAGGCATTGGATGCAAAATTCACTTTTACATGGTGTTTGCTGGCATTAAACTGCCAAGACGATATCTCAGTTTACATTGAACTTTCAGCTTCGTAACTTTGCAGATATTGTTTATGCTTAAACAGCAACATTAGACACTAACTAACGTTAAAAAAGTGAAATCGCAATGAACCACCCCTTTAAGAAAACAATGATGGCACTTTCCAGAAATAATATAATTTGGTGAACCATTACATTTAAAGCATGGATGAAGAGTTTTTTTTTTTTCTTTTTTTAAATTTTGTTAAATTTGATGTTGATTTAAAAGATTGGTTCACTGTCAAAAACAAACAAACAAACAATTGAACCATTTTCTGATAATTTACTCACCCTTATGTCATCCAAGATGTTCTTGTCTTTCTTTCTTAAGTCGAAAAGAAATTAAGGTTTTTGAACTAATCGCATGACTTTTCCAACGTGATCACGTAATGCATGAAGATGCACATGCGCATTGCAGAGCTAGTGCAAAACGATCATTGATGGTTAAAAAGTATATAAATGTAAATTTTTTTTTAGAAAATGACAGATCGTTTTGCTAGATAAGACCCTTATTCCTCAGCTGGGACCGTGTAGAGCCCTTTGAAGCTGCATTAAAAATGCAATTTGGACCTTCAACATTGAAGTCCACTTAATGGAGAAAAATCCGGGAATGTTTTCCTTAAAAATCGTAATTTGTTTTCGACTGAAGAAAGAAAGACATGAACATCTTGGATGATCCAGGATGCACAGGCAAGAATCAGAACACGAGAAAACAGGCAAGGCAAGACTATGACTGGACTATGGAAGACTCAAACAATGACAGGGAATTGGCTCCGTAAAGTAGCTACGCTAAACAGCTTAAACAATACTCTGCAGTTTGAATAGAATCTGAGTGGGTGTTATATAGTGTGTGTAATTGGTTTCAGGTGAACGTGTGATTAGTGAAATGGCTGCTGGGAAATGTAGTCCGGCAGACTGCGCTTGTCGGAAGGAGGGACTTTGTAGAAAACGAAGCGTTTGAGAGAGGCGGGGCATAGAGGACCTACAATAATGTACAGTATTTGAAAAATAATGTGTTTTTTGAACATTAAAGCATGCCACATCTTTAAAAAAGCATCATATGACCCCTTTAAAATGGAAGAGCGACCTTTGGTGGTAATTGGACGGAAGTCAATGAACCGGATTCGTGACAACATGGAGGTGAGTAAATTATCAGGAAATTTTTATTCTGGAAGTGAACTAGTCCTTTAATGTCATTCCAATCGATCACTCCAATCGGGTTTTCAACTACATTTAAGTATTCGTTTTTTTGGTAACAGGGTATAAAATGACAAATAAATCTCAAGGTTACACACATCCTCTCACCAATCATTTCCTTAAAGCAAAAGAAAGAGTTTCAGACCCAATTTTTTACCCTGTTCATAGAAAGTGTCAGATACACAAGTGAATTCACTCCAGCAACTTAATTGAGCCGAGACGGTTGTTTCCTGTAACCCATTTATGGAAATTTCGTGAGTAGAGTTACAGTATGTTGCTCTAAGGTACAGTTAATGGGTGTTTTGTTTACCTTTTTTTTACATTGATGATGAATTTACATTACATTTTCTGAATAAAATCTGAGAAATGTTTGCTAGTGCAAAACTCTCCTTCACAGTCATGATAACAGGTGAAGTGGGTGGATCCCAGGGTGTTGCTAATGTGTTATGAGTTTTTTTTTTTGTATTCGATTGCTATATGGTTAAAAGGGTGTATACTGGGTGGTTGTTAGGGCATCTTTTGATGGTTGCTAGGAGATTGCTTACTGCTCCAGGTCAAAACAGCGGACCCTTAAGTCTGATCATTATATACGGCTTCCTTCAATAGGATATTTTTCATCTTTTTTATTCTTACTAAGCAAAAGTAAGTGTTATTTCTCTTCAACTTGGTAGGAGACAAAACGAAATACAGTGACCCCTGGAGCCACAGTGCAGAACAGATAACAAAACATGTAACAGACAAATACAACTACAGGCAGTCCAGTGGACACACTGTAGCTGTAAATATGAACACACACTGCAGCTGTTCTCTGAAGTGAGTTCTAGTAGCATTAGCTGTTAGTGCTGTAGGATGGAAATAGTAGCAGCAGTACAGCTGTAACTAATAGTATCAACAGTCAATTACAAGTTATAATCTTAGAACAAAGCAGTTATGTAAAGGTAGCGCTGAGGAGTTTGGCTTTAAGGATGTGTTTGTTTTAAACTCGAGACAAGATGACAGAGGACACCCTGTTTTACCACTTGCTTGCGAATAAATCATTTAACATCCCTCATGCTAACATGCTGCTCAGAGGAGACTTCAGGGCTGTTCACACATACAGAGATTTACAGCAACAAAGCAGCAGGAAGTCATTCATTTTCAATGAGAGTTGTTGATTTCTGATGACACGAACGTCAGCGACAGAAGTTGAGCGGCGTGCGATGCGGTCACGACTACCAATGAAAGAGCAGATAGTAATTTGCCCACTACAGTTACGGATACAGCATAGGAACGGCTACTAAAAATGTGTTTTTGTTTCATTATATTCATTTGTCGTTATAATTTTTGCAGTGTAGCCCTCATCTCATCTTATACCCATACCCCCATTCTTTTTGCTGATGTAGAATGGACAGAAAGAGAAGGAAAAGAGTGAAAAGGGGAAAAACGAGAGGGGGAGGAGGCGAGAGAGTCATGTCTCGGGGGTTTGGGGGGACGTGCCAGTTTCTCTCTGACTGAAATCTAGGGCTTCACAGTAATTAAAACATGCCATTCCCCAATCTCTCTCTCTTTCTCTTTCTTCTTCCCTGTTCCTGAGCTCCTTACAAACTGACACATAAAACATGCCATTCCCCAATCTCTCTCTGTTTCTCTTTCTTCTTCCCTGTTCCTGAGCTCCTTACAAACTGACACACTCTTTCTCTTTATTTCTCTGAGGAAGTAATTGATTTCGTTTTTTGTTAAAGAAACAAGATTCATTTCACACACATGCAACCCATAAAAGAAATGAAATACAGAGAACCTCAAATAAAAAATATTATTCATGTGCTTTTGACCTGGAGTTACTGGAGTCTGGACATGCTGAGTCTTCATGAAGGACTCAAGAGACATGTAAGCTTTTGTTGTTTGATATTGCATATCTGCAATTGCATACAATAACCGCTAGGGAGCAGTAGTTTAAGCATTGGATTTGTAGAACTGTATTAAAGGAATAGTTCACCCAAAATATTTTTGTCATCATTTAAGGCCCGGGTATACTTCACTTTCCGCATTCCGTTCCGTCTCGCGCACAGCCGTGTCCGCACAGCTTTCAAAGTATATTCAACCACGGATGAGCGCGGACGGACGAGCTCGACACATATGCGCAGTACCACCTACTCTGTCTCAACATTCACCTCGCGCATGCACTGTTGTACGCGCACCATCCGCGCGGTCTCAAAAAATTGCCTGCACGCAGACGGGGTGCGTGGCTCTCCGCAAGCCCTCCTGATGACGAAAATGACGTAATGCGGCCGGTGCGCGGACGGCCGAAGTATACTTTGGCCTTTACTCACTCTCATGTCGTACCGAACCTGTATACGTTTCTTTCTTATGTTAAACACAAAAGAAGATATTATGAAGAATTTTGAAGAACCAAACAGTTGTTGGGATCAGTTGTAGGGAAATAAATACTATGAAAGTCAATGGGGACCATCAACTGTTTGATTACCAGCATTCTTCAAAATATCTTCTTTAGTGTTCAACATAAGAAAAAAAAAACTTGTGCAGGTTTGGAACAACATGAGGGTGAGTAAATGATGAAAAATTTTCATTTTTAGGTGAACTATCCCTTTAAGTATGTTGGATGGGTTTGGCTGGTTAGCATAGCCCCTGCTGTTATATATCATAACTAAACTAGTCTCAATAAGGATATTTCCTCAACATATATACTGTTAATAATTCATTACATTATAGATGTTTTACATTCGCCAATATTAAAGATTTGTATTTATTTATTGATGAGTATATTTAAATTTACTAGTAGGCCTAATTTCTGAGTGAAAATTGTTTGTACAAGTTATCAAATAGTTTTTGATGTTTTATTTTTATTCATTTAGACAAAATAATATACAATTGCTGTCTGCTAAGTTCCAAAGTTCAAACTTTATTCAACAAACCCTGCTCACTTTATATTATCATTTCATCTCCTCCTCCTTCTGTGGCTTCACGGCTTCCTCTGTCAACCTCTCAATCTGATAGAAGACTTTTAGTGAGCTGGTTTTAGTCTCAGACAAAACTCTGCAAGCTGGTTTTGGATACCAGACAAAACTGATATCTTCTGATGGGATCTAGTAAAGAGACTGGATCTAATTTCCAGGCGTTGAGACACAATCCAACATCGTATCTGCAATATTCCAAGCTCTATCATTGCAGTCAGCGGGTGTTGCAGTTGAACAGTCCACAAGTCGTCAAATAAAGTGCGCGCATTCATAATAAAACGTCCCTCACACGGCTCCGGGAGTTGAATAAAGGCCTTCTGTAGTGAATCCATGTGTTTTTGTAAGAAAAATATCCATATATCAAACATAATAAAACATCATAAACACTTTTCTCTCACTTCCATTATCTTTCATACGTGGAAGGCGTATTTCATACACACTGGGCTAGCTAACCAATCAGAGCCCATCGCCTATTTCTGAGGGCGAGGCTTCATAAAAGCAGGAAATGATCAGCGCGTTTCTCAGAGAAGGGACAGAGCGGTGTGGAATGAAGGTAAATTATGTGAAAAATAATGCTTTTTTTTTTTTAAACGAAGCATTGACACATGTTAGACTGCACCCCATAAACACAATCAAGCCTAGAAAAAAGCCAGTGAACCACCCCTTTAATAAATATTTATGATTTGAAAGTTACACAGGTCAGTATCAGCCAGAATTTTAATATTGCTACATCTCTACCTATATATATATATATATACAGTACATATATATATATATATATATAATCTGGAATCATTATCACCTTTTAACAACATGTTACACATTTTTACTGGCTAAATTAATTTATACTTTAGTCATGAAGTTGTATGTAATAATTTCTTGTACTAATAGACCAAGACTTCTGTTAGTAGCTTTCAAGGCTAGAGGGGTTGTATCATTTGTGTTTCATTTAAAAATGTGTGGTGGACTGAAAGTCTCCAATTAAGAGCGAACAGGATGTTTTAGTTTTGCTTGGTCACATTAATCAAATATGAAATGGTAATAATTTTAAGGGGATTGTCCTGGGTATCCTAAATAATAGCGCAGCATTAGCTGATTTGACCAATTAAATAGGATTTTGTCTTGCTCTAATGAGTTGGTTTTCAGAAAGGCAAATTAATCAGTCTGAGATTAAAGACAGGGACTCAGTATCAGAGACAGGCTCTGCTTCTTCCCAAACAGTATCTGTGTAATTACACAGGAAACAAGCTCTTTACTGTTTAATTAGCCCAGCAAAGACAAGATGTAGATTTAGCCACAAACTCCTCACACTTGCCAAGTTCGACTCGGTCCAGAAAGTGTGATGGGAGTTTAACTGTGCTATTTTTGAGAGATAGTTGAATTTGAACTTTGACAGACTCACTAAGCAAAGGAGAATTAAATATAGCCTAGGGGTGTGCGATGTTGACAAAAAAATTATATCTCCATATTTTCTGGGATTTTATCGATAACGATCGATAATCAGACGATATTTTGCTGAGTGTGTTGCACTGCAGGACTGTCATGGACAGCTGATTCTGTGTGGTGGCCAGTTCACAGCAGTGACAGAAATTTATCTTTTCCAACAAGTTTAAAATTATTTTTTTAAGGCATTTTTACCTTTGTAAAGCCATTTTATTCTAGAAGTGTGTCCAATTCTTACATTTAATCAATAAAGTCAATTACAATAATAAGTCATTTGGGACTGTTACCAAACAAATAAAATCATTATCAACAAAATTCATGCAATGCAGAGGAAACAAAGAAGCTGCATCTGAAGTGGCATTTAGATGCATATACACACTGTTTAATGCAAGGCATAAATGCTTTAACCTGCAGTTACAAATGCATAAATGTTACCCTGGAGTGGACCACAAAACCAGTCTTAAGTCGCTTGGGTATATTTGTAGCAATAGCCAAAAAAACATTGTATGGGTCAAAATGATCGATTTTTCTTTTATGCCAAAAATCATTAGGATATGAAGATACCATGAAGATATTTTGTCAATTTCCTACCATAAATATATATAAACTTCATTTTTGATC
>NW_015665129.1:1321784-1323088 GCF_001515625.1 Sinocyclocheilus rhinocerous
ATAACCCTTATGACTGGTTTTGTGGTCCAGGGTCACAAATAATGTTTTGATATTTTAATCTTAAAACGCTGAATACTGATATTTGAAATGATTTAAAAAAATATATAAAAAGGTACTTTTAAATGTGAAATTAAAACTGCCAGTAGGTGGCAACAAGTCACTGTTAATAAGTGAGTCATAGCGATTGAACAGAATCATTCAAACGGTTGATTAATTCAGGAACGAAACTCTGTCATGTTGCTCAGAGACATGAGAAAATCAATATCACATTTGTGATTTTTGCGAAAAAAATGGCACTCTTCGTGTGATATTGATCAACTATATAAAATTATATAAATATATACATTTTTTGCCCCCATATCTTGAATTTTGGGAGCATTGTAAATGCATTTTATTATACTGAATCATGCAGTGTAAGAACACTCTAAATGAGCATTCAGTCTAGCTAGTGTTAAAGCACTCACAACTCTTATAATCAATGAAGCTGTCCATACACGGTATGATAAATGAATCTCTAACTTACATCGTACGTACATCTGCACTTTGTTGCTTATGATGAGGGAATTCGCGAGTTTCAGTCTGAACAAAACTCTGGGGTTTCAGCGATGACTAATCTGAATGCCTCTGATTGGCTACTGCATTCCTAAGCTCAACAGAATCGTGTGTGATTGGTTATAATGAGCAACGCTGTAAAAACACGTCAAAATAAAATATAATGTAACATAACCAAAACTCTGGGGTTTCAGCGATGACTAATCTGAATGCCTCTGATTGGCCACTGCATTCCTAAGATCAACAGAATCGTGTATGATTGGTTATAATGAGCAACGCTGTAAAAACGCGTAAAAATAAAATATGATGTAACATAAGCAGGTTTAAATGTAATATAGCAATCAAAACTTCATTTTAAGTATTAAAGTTTTATTGAAAAACCAGGGGACCCCCCCAAGTATATTTTTTTGGGTGTTATGGGGGGTCCCTTAATGCTTATGGGAGGTCCGGGACCCCCCCCTCAATTCGAACACTGAAAGGTGAAATATAAATCTATTCATTTAAAGTTAAAGGGGTCATATAATGCTACATATACTTTTACAAGTTGTTTAAACTTCAATGTGTGTTGGCAGTGTGTGTACACAACCACCCTAAAACGATAAAAATCCACCCAGTGGTTTTTGTTAATCTACTAAAATCTTTACCCCTTTCTCAAATCGAGCCGATCTCAGATGCCTGTCTGTGTGATGTGACTATCGGCCCCTCCCACGATAGTTTGATTGACAGTAGCGTTTCAGCACAGACTGGACTGG
>NW_015665129.1:1323141-1342779 GCF_001515625.1 Sinocyclocheilus rhinocerous
AACCGAACACTGAACATTAATAAATCTTCTCCTGTTCTGATCTCGAATAGAAATGCATAAAATATGAGTTTATTTCTACATTACCACTCATTATTCAGTCACATGCAAAGCATGCTGGGAACCTGAAACGTGAACTTGAAAAAGTTATGGAGCTAATTACATTGAGTTAGTACAACTTAAATAATGTTTTAAACAAACTAACACAGATATTTAAGTTGAAGTTACACACAGTATTACGTTGATGTAATTATCAACATTAAGATATCAGGACAACTCATTAAAAAATGTTTAAAACTTAAAATGTTTAATTAAATCAATAAATTGGAATTTTTAACTTGCACTAATGCATTAAATTAAGTAGTGGCAACAGATCCACTGAATTATTTTTTAGAGTGTAGCAGTCGTCATTTACTCCCGACATCTGAGCCGCTGAAGATGCAGTGGATTATGTTTGTTTTTGAAGGGAATGCGCCCCCGATCTACATAAATGCATCTATGTTCGCGCAAATCATTCGTGATCCAGCTTCACCTACAGAAGAAGTAAGGTTTTTTAATGAATCTTTGCAAATCGCCTTTGCAAATCGCCTCACAATGGACAGCAGTTTCATGTTCAATGTGGACAGACAAACTTCTTGACAGTGAAAATTTGTTGCATCAGACCTAGTTAGGACACAGTGCTCTGTGGCTGAAGGGCATTATGGAGATGATGATTTTTGTAACTTTGCAGTTCATCAGGTACTTTCACATGTGATTGGGAAACTAGAAACCAAGAAAGCTCAATTCATAAGCCATTAGGCTGCCACCAGCAAATTCTGTCATACCACTGCAACCCGAATAAGCAGCTCATGAGCAAAATTTAGATTCACCTCCAATTAAAATCGCAATGGGATTTAGTATGGTCATCAGTGTTTCAATATCCACGTCTGTGTATTTTGAGTAACTCAAATTGTGCTAAAAACAGGCAATCTAGAGAAAGAGAGAAGCTTTCAGTCGTTTTGCATTTAATTTGTCTGTAGGCATTAAAGATATGAGAAGAATGCAATTAACAATAATGAGATTTGAAATATGCCATAGGCACTCTAGACAAATTTTGAGTAAAACATCTCTTATACTATGATTGAATATTAGCAATAGATACGTTCCTTGAAAAACTGCATTAAGTCAGAATACCTATTGTTACTTTTAAATGCCAAACCTTGACCCTTTGAACCAACCAACTAATCAGTTAAAGCGCAGCCACATTAGCGAAGTTTCAGCAAAACTGCTGGCAAAAAAAGATCCATTATTGTCAATAGTGTAGTGATGTATGAAGCACAGCTCTCAAAGAAGTCACTTTCAAACCAAGCAGATTTCTGCTGGTCAACAGCCCAATGTAGCAAATTTGCCAAATCTGCATTGGGAAATCTTTGTCCTCACAAGAAATTGCAGACTGTGTGGATTCTTACATACATAAAATAAGGGAAGACCCCATATTTCATTGAAAACGGATGAAAACAAGGCTTTCAGACTTTCTTGCACTGTGTCTTAGATCATGTAAAAACAATTGTCAATACTGTTTTATGGAGTTTTTTCTGAAAGCTTTTTGGAAAGATGCTTCATCAGCTGAACAATTGGCAACAGTACAATCCACTGAACACACTGTACTTCTATCCCTCACAGCCTTGTTTTCATTCCTGTCAAAAATTAAATATGGCACTACCCTGACTAAAGTCTGTTGAAAAGACTGAATTAATTCGCCGAACGGTAAATGTGATCACACCTTTAGTCGATTAAAATGTGCGTGAGAATTAAAAAGGAACCACATAAAGGACTCGAGCTGTTCAGAAACCAAGCTGCAAACACCTAAGACTGTGTCTCTGCTCACCCACTGAGGAGATCCTGTTTAAACAGATCATTAAAACCATGATGCGCCACAAGAGTCGGGAGGGAAGGATTGAGAAAGTGAAGGTGAGAGACAGCGAGAGCTTCATTAACACAAAATACAGAGAGATGTTGGGAGATATGGTGATAGCCTATACCAACAACATTACATCAGGTTACTCTAAGAATAGGTGCACATTTTTGGAGATTTTGCTATAAATAAATAAACACACACACACACACACACACACACACGTGTATGTGCTGTCAACTAAATCTGTTAACTAAAACTTAAAACTAAGCCTAGCACAGCAGTTTTCCTTACTTTAAGCTGGCAGCCTTTGAACACAGTCTCTGTTTTCTGTGTATAAACAGGGAGTCAGTGCATGATGGATCCACTCATTAATCTTCAGGCATGTTCTTTCATTGATGCATACTCAAGAGACCTGTGTACAGTTTAAAAGGGGTCACCGGGAATTCAGGTGCAACTCGGGGCAAGTATGCATGTGCACTACACTTCTGACAACTGCATTATAGTAAAAAGGCCTTTTTTTCAGGCTGACAAAGAGCAAGACACAATGAAAGAGATTTTTTTCCCTTGCATTGTCCTAGTATTTTTTTTGTATTTCGACACGCTGTTGTTTGCTTGAGCTTGTGAGGTATTTTTAGCTCTTATCATGACTTACTTCCCTTTGATAGTACTAAACCAAGAGCCAAAATAATTAAAACTGGGCTAATTCCTTATCTGACAAAATCCACGTATTTCATCTCATGCATGATGCCTGTAAGGTGTAAGTCAGAAATAGCCATAGAATTCCTTGGACAGCCACCAGCAGTACAAGTCTTCATGTTGAAAAATAAAGGCTGGATTGTGTGTGCAAACAAAAGGTGACTGAACGATTCAGGACTTGCTCTCCATTCAAAAGCACTGGCCTATTCAGAAGATTTCTGATGTAATGGAGAACGTTGGACAATTGGAGAAGTGTACGCAATAACGCAATCAAGTGTGTAGACTGTACTATACATTTGCCTCACATGGGTTCAATTCAATGCAGCTGTTCTCCTGCACCGTCATCTGCGATGTCCCTTATAGAAAAAAGAAGAGCATATATATATATATATATATATATACATGATGCACAGTAGCAGGTTGGACATTGTTGCCATTAGTTTCTACATGTTCATCACGGATTGCCAGGGGCCTCCAAAGCCTCAAGCTGTGTGTCCTGACACTGTCAAATGAAGTTTAACACTTGGGCTCCTGGCAAATACAGCACAAGCTGACCACATTGGCCCCTGGGACCCATGGCGCATTTAGCAGTAGCTGAACACTTGGACTCCCGAGCCCTGCGACACTTTCAGTATGAGCTTACTATGATGGAACCCTGCTACTATTTTAGTCATCTAATGTTATTCTACTAAATCAAGTGTTCTTAAAAACAATGTAATTTAACAGTTGGCAGAGCAAGGGGCAAGACCATGAGTGTACTGTCATATACAATAGAGAGCAAAATATTGTGTTTTGTTCTAGCACTGTAACTGTTTAGAAAGGGGCTTTAAAGTGAAGTGTAAAAGCTCAGCCTTTCAGCAACTGCATTTACTGTCGCTTTGTTCACGGCGACAGACCGGTGAGGTACCTGATGCTCATGAATCTTTGCATGAAAAGTGAAAAATGCCCCCGAGTCTGAGACAAATGATTCCACACAAACGCTGAGTGACAGTCAGTGGGCAGAAAATGACACGCTGTGGGAGAGAAGAGAGAGAGACCTGCAGGAGGCACACACAAGGAGAAAGACAAAATAAAAGTACAAGAGTGAGACAGAGAGAGAACAAGAGAAAGTGTGGGACTCACTCTCTGTCATTCATTCACACTCTAGAGAATGGCTGCAGGGAGGAATGAAAGAGTATGATTCGTTTTTGTTATCCCTCTGATGGGTGAAAAAGGCTAGTTTTACAAAGCAAAAGAACTGATTCTAGCACCTTCACTTTTCTCTTTCAGATCTTGTGAACAGTGTTTGAGAGTGTGTGTGCATATGTGTGCGCGTGTGTGAGGGCGAGCGTGAAAGTGTGTGTGTTAGCACTTCCACATGGCCTCCATGCAGGACGGGGTGAACTTCTCTGCTCATCCCTACGGCAAAGTACTGCTGCTGGGGGCCATCGCCGCCGCCTCAGCCTTCGTTGTCACCATCCTCATCGTCGTGCTATGTGTGGGCTGCCAGAGGTGAGTTGCAAACACAAACACATATGCTCATATGTGACCCTGGACCACAAAACCAGTATTAAGTCGCTGGGGTATATTTGTAGCAATAGCCAAAAATACATTGTATGGGTCAAAATTTTTGATTTTTCTTTTATGCCAAAAATCATTAGGCCCTTAAGTAAAGACCATGTTCAATTAATATATTTTGTAGATTTCCTACTGAAAATATATCAAAATTTAATTTTTGATTAGTAATATGCATTGCTAAGAACTTCATTTGGACAGCTTTAAAGGCGATTTTCTCAGTATTTTGATTTTTTTGCACCCTCAGATTCCAGACTTCCAAATAGTTGTATATCGGCCAAATATTGTCCTATCCTAACAAACCATACATCAATGGAAAGCTTATTTATTCAGCTTTCAGATGATGAATAAATCTCAATTTCAAAAAATTTACACTTAAGACTGGTTTTGTGGTCCAGGGTCACATATATAAAATGCTCTGACTGCTTGCCCTCTTTGGTTGGTTGGAGTTTATTTGGTGGTTTATTTGTTTAGATTCATATTCTTCTTGTTTAAACCCCAACCCTAAAATGCATAACTCATCCTGCTTTTGTGTTGTGGACTTAATACCTTAAATCATGCAGCTCATTGATGAGAGGCTTACGATTTTTCCTGGTGTACAAAAAAACTAAGCCAAACTGGCGAAAGACTTCCATAGACTTGCCTTGAAGGATTAAACCCAATCATAATAGCAATCATCTAGAAATGCTTTAGCAACCCCCCAGAACACCACAGAAATCAACCATATAGCAACACTCCGGTAAACTCATAAATATGATATTGATAATTAGGCTCTTTCATACACTATCGTTCAAAAGTTTAGGGTCTGGGTTTTTTTTTTAATCCTTCTCTTGAATGTGTCTCTTATGCTCACTGTAAAATACAGTAAGGTATATTGTGAAATATTATTACATTTTTGAATTTTAATATATTTTAAAGGGTTAGTTCACCCAAAAATTTAAATTCTGTCATTAATTACTCAGACGAAAGAAAATGTGGAATAAAGTCGTTATTTTTGTTTTCTTTGCGCAAAAAAGTATTCTCGTAGCTTCGTAACTTTACTGTTGAACCACTGATGTTACACGGAGTACTTTGTCGATCATCTTGGTACTTTTCTGGACCTTGAACGTGGTAGTTACCTTGCTGTCAATGGGAGGGGCAGAGAGCCCTCAGATTTCATCAAAAATATCTTAAATTGTGTTCCGAAGATGAACGAAGGTCTTATGGGTTTGGAACAACACGAGGGTGAAAAATTAATGAGCAACTGCACCAAAAAAGTGCTAAAAAACACTCAGAACACCATTGCAAATGCATAGCAACACCCTGGAAAACTCCCATAACACTCTATCATCATGGCGATGAGTTTTGCACAGGCAAACACCACTGAGTTTTTCCACTAATAAAAATCAGTCTTGGATTTCTGTATACAGTTGACAATAATTTATGCATTTTCATTCTGTGCTAGAGCCATTTTTTTTCTCCCAGCCCATTACATTCAATAAATTATAACACTGGTAGATCTTAACTTCTGAGGCAGGCTTTAATTTAGTACAGTATTTCTGAATGAAGAAAAAATGACATCTAATGGCAGAGAATTTGACTAGCATGTTCACACCGAGCTAGCATTCTCATACTTGTAACAGTGTGCTTTGCACTGGAAATCTTCATATTGTCAACATCGCAGAAAATGCTCCTGTAATATGAAGCTACATATCCCACTGCTGCCGTGTGTGTGTTCCAAGATGAAAGCCAGAGATCACCTGTTTTCACCCGTCAATGTCACTAAGGCCTTTAATAGAGCTTATTCAAAAAGTTCACCTACGCCTCTTTCATGCTCACTGCGTAATGGTGGGGACATCATTTTGACATGGCAGTGATGTTTAAACAGGAAGTGGCTGTTTTTTTTTCTTTTCCATTCATGTCTCTCTTGTTCCACCGATGATAGCACAGAGCACGCTGTGTGAATGCTAATGTCTCATTTTGTCAAAGCACATGATGCATCTGGTAGTGGGAGGACAAAGAATAAGTATTAGAGGAATGAGAGATGAAGGTGAAGAAAGACAAGTGAAGAAGTCACTGAGAAAGACAAGAACAAGGGTTGAAGGAAATACATATAAGAAAGACATTGCAGGGAAAAAGTAAATGAGAAAATTAGAGAAGATGTTGGAGGTATTGTCAGTTATTTATAGCTTGCAAATGAATACTGAACACTACAGTCAAAGGTAAACTCAATAGTTCACTAAAAAATTAATAAAGCTGATACGTTTCACAAAACCAGTTGGAATGATTAGTTGACAAATCAGGCTGATCTAGTTCTCAGTAGGTGGGTTTCCATTACAGATTGCAAACTTTTGCGATATTATATAAATGTCGATAAAAAAACTATTTTTATACGGTTTCCATTAACCGATGTTATGCAAATAAAACATAATTTTTTCCCCTTGTGATAAGTCATAGTGACGAATGTTGGTAGGTTTACATTTATTGCAGCCACTGCACTAGCCATTATCTTTAATTGAAGGAGACGTAGGTGTGTATCTTTAGCAAAGCAGTGTGGAAAGCCGCTTCTGGGACACTTCTGAAATGTGCCGCGGCGTGGCTGGTATAAACACAAGCATTGACTAGAGTAGCCACAGTCAGCTCTGCCTTAATGCGCTGCAGAGGGGTTATCCAAGCGTTAATGGCAAGAAAAGCCCCTAAATTTGAGAGTGGCCACGTATGAGGTGTTTCTTGGAGGTTATAATACATTAAAGCATTGATCTCAAACTCAATTCCTGGAGGGCCACAGCTCTGCACAGTTTAGCTCCAACCCTAATAAAACACACCTGATCCAACTAATCAAGGTCTTCAGTATCACTAGAAACTTCCAAGCAGGTGTGACTTGGGGCTGGTTGGAGCTAAACTCTGCAGAGCTGTGGTCCTCCAGGAATTGAGGTCTTCAGTATCACTTCCAAACTTCCAAGCAGGTGTGACTTGGGGCTGGTTGGAGCTAAACTCTGCAGAGCTGTGGCCCTCCAGGAATTGAGTTTGAGACCACTGCATTAAAGAATGATCATGTGATTCCTAATAAAACACACCTGATCCAACTAATCAAGGTCTTCAGTATCACTAGAAACTTCCAAGCAGGTGTGACTTGGGGCTGGTTGGAGCTAAACTCTGCAGAGCTGTGGTCCTCCAGGAATTGAGTTTGAGACCACTGCATTAAAGAATGATCATGTGATTTTTATGTACGCCAGGTAACCTGTAAATGCGAAAAAAACAAAAACGTTTCCATTGCCTTAAAAACCCAACTTATGCGAGCATGAAAACCTTTTTGCGATATATGGGAGTTTTTGCAAAATTGACGTTTCCATTGGCCGTATTTTCAATTCACAATTTCAATTTGTGCAATTTGAAGGGTAATGAAAACACATCTAGAGACTTAGTTATTCTTTTTTTTTTTTGGCATTCTTGCATTTTTCTTGGTAGGACAGTTGCGATCCAACAGGAAGTGGGTGGGAGAGAGAGAGAGGGATGGGATCGGTAAAAGTCCACAGGGTGGGATTCGAACTTGGGACACCTGAAGTGCAACTGTGCCATATGTTGGCACGCTACCCATGAGGCTATTGGCACAGACAGATAGTCACTTACTCAGTGATTCTTTTGTAGTGGTTAACAGACCACTGATGGGGAAGATGATAAATTTTGGCCTATTTGTCATACAAGGCAATGAAATATAGTGTGTTAGTAGTATGGGCCACTTTTATGATGCTTTTGCATCATTTCTGAAGCTTGAAATCTCCCATTTATTGTAACTACATGGTAAATCAGAATTTTTATTTGGGTGAACTGTCCATTTCAAGGCCAAATTCAAGGTTATACGGTCACTCTTCCTCACTGACCTTCCACATCATTTATCATATTATTAGATCTGAAATATTCAGCATAGTATATTTACTAATGGGTTTAAGAAGCTGTACGTGTATATTTATTTCAAAAAGTTTTTGAGAAGGCTAGATGTTCTTGTGTGATATACTAATGTTTTTTTATTCGGTTATGTCTTAAAAAACAAATATCAGTGATTCATGGGAAATTCAGTAATAGCTTTAGTACTTTACAAAATTTACTTTGTATCCATTTCGCTCTGCTGGTCGGCAGATTTCAGATACCTACACTGTTCCTGTAATCTTATCAAAGCAATGCAAGCAATCAGAAGGGAACGACTGACATAAACAGATGTCTGGTCAAATTTGGCCAAACATTCCGGGCAATGGGTCTGGATCAGGGCCCTGTGTATGTGTAAGAGAGGAAAGTTTAGATTCTTGAGTCACTGACAGACATGAATGTTTACTTCTTGTCTTCTCATGAAGAAAATTATCCTCAGCATCCATTTAGCTATTTTAGTGATGTTTGAATTGTATTATGTTGATTGTTTGATTGATTTTCTTTGTGGCTGAGATTTGGCCTGAACACAATTGCGCTGCAGTTACTCAGAGGCCTGTTAATCATCCAGTGAAAGCCTTCTGTTGTTTCAAATGCCAATCTGGACTCATTTTGAGGACAGTGCATCTTGAAAGCACTTGCACGGTTACTTCTGATCAAATGACTTCACTCAAACAGTTTATAAAAAAACAACTGCCTTGAATCCTTCGAGTAGCCTAATTGAATTGAAATGTGCATTTTCTTTCTGCACAAGATAAACAGTTGGAGCTACTAAAGTAAATTGAATCAGGGGCTCAAATGAGTCAGCGCATTCAGTCTCCATAAATCACTGGGTAAACGGAGCATTTGAAGTTTGAACCTAACATTCTAAATTTTTTCGATTTGGAACAGCGTGGTTTACATCTCGCTGATTGTGTCTTGCAGGAAGGGGAAGACGCACAGTGGCCCTGGAGAGGAGAGGAAGCACAGGCTCATGGACATGGTGAGCATTTTTAAGTCTCTTTTCTTCTGCTGCCTTTTTTTCCATTTTCTCATTGGGTGTCATTCACTAATAATTGCACACAGCTTGTACTGCCATTTCTCAAACATATCTTCATCCATTAAGTTATCTGTTAGTATATACACACACACTATACTGTATATAGCCTATTTCTGTTCAGTTTGGGGTCAGTTGGTGTTTTTGAAAAAATGCCTCTCATTCTCAACAAGACAACTTGTTTTGATTTATTTAAATCCAAATTTTCAGCAGCCATTACTGCAGTCTTCAGTGCCACATGATCCTTCAAAAATCATTCTAACATGCTGATTTGGTGCACTGGAAAATTTCTTATTATCAATGTTGAAAACTTAGAATGGAATGTACAACATTTATTTTAAATAGAACTCTTCTGTAATATTATAAATTTCTTTACTGTCACTTTTGAGCAATTTAACGTGTTCTTGCTGACTAAAAGTATTAATTTCTTTAAAAAACTAAATCCTACTGAACCCAAACTTTTGTATTTATATAAGCAGAGAAAAAGGATAACCTAAAGTAATCTTCAGAGAGAAACCTTATTGATAAATCACGATTTCGGCATGAAAACATTCACACATAAGTTTTTATGCACAATTACGTGTGTACACATTGCTAGTGAATGAAACCCATTCTTCTTCTTCTAAATAATTTCCCTCTTTTTCTCTGTATTTTCTAAGGAACCCAGGTCTGGGCTCAGTTCCATGTCAGTTCAAGCAGTTCATGGTTTTGTTTCTCCTCCTGAATTTAATTAATCTTCTTAATCGGCTCAGTGGAAATAGATCTGACCTAAACTTTGAATGGATCTCTTAAGCTTCGAATCTAAAACAAAAGAATTTGGCCCATTTCACTATTTTAGCATCCCACGTTGTATGACACCCTAATGTAGATGTATTTTTTTTTGTCACCTAGAACATTCCTCAACTGTTTTACCCTGATTTTACCTTGGATATCAAGCAGTGATGGTGACCCAGCATAGTACACAATAATATAAATAACATACAACAGTAAGAAGTAATAATTTCAAACATGAATCTATTAATATTGCCATGTACTTGCTTGACCCAACAATATGCCCAATGTAGGCTGAATAAGAAAATTGAATTTTTAGTTGTTGTATTGGTTATGCTGTTTTATTTGAATACATTTTAAGCAGTTTATCTGTGCATCTGTTTTCAGAGTATACTGCGACAGTCCAAGCTGACCTCCATCAGTAAGTCAGACACCAAGCTTCATGAGATGAACAGACTCAACTGCAATGGCAAGAGTATGTACTGTACAATCACATCTCTTAAAGCTCGATAGTCTCTAGTTCCTCACATATACCTGCAGTTCGGGGGGAAGGTCTGAGCATGGTACCAGCTATGTTTCAGGAGTTTCCATAGGGGCTATTAGTAGATATCTATCTATATCTATAGTGATTGGCATGTGTCTGCTGCCCTTTGCCTCTGCAGTTTCGAGCAAATCTTTTTATTGTCTCTTTGAAAAAACAATGGTTTTGCATCTCAGATTTTAGTTTATATCATGCTGCTCTCTGTAGAATCTTCTAAGAAGAACCGTCCTGCCAGCATGGATCTGCTCCTACTTCCTAGCCGTCGCTCAAACTCCGACCTGCGTTCTCAGGGCCGCCAGCTGCCTCAGATCCCCTCTGGTGAGGATGGGGAACACACGTACGCCGAGGTGGGCCGCCGCTCTTCTCCCACACGCGGTTCTGAGGATGCCCGGTATGGCGTTGGAGGTCGAGCTGGAGAGACGGACACACCCGCCCCACCGGCGGTCCCTGCTAATACCCCTGCTCCACCTGATCCCGACGTGGACTGCTTGGAGGGCGGGATTCCAGAGCCAGAGACCCTCCCCCAGGTGGTAAACACGCCCCCTCAACCACAGGAAACAGTGGAGTACGCCTGCATCAGAAAGGTCCGGAGAGTGGACAAAGCAGCACAGAAGAGGGACAATGGGACGGAGACCGAGGAGGGGCTCGGACAACAACAACGACACAGCAGTGGGGACATTCGACATGCCCCGCCCACTCACCCAGCCCCGCCTCCAACACACCCACACAGTCAGAAGATTCCTCGGAAAAACGTGGAGGCCTTCAATCTTCCATGTTTCCCTAAGGTAGGTATCATCTATCTATCTATCTATCTATCTATCTATCTGTAAGACCTATAAAGCTTTCAAAACTTTTTTCAAAACCTTCAAACAAGATTGACATTCAAAGTTTATTATTTCAAACATTTTTTAGTTAAAGCTGCAGTCCGTAAGTTTTGCCTCTTTGTCGCCATCTCTGTTTGAAAACCTGGAATTGCAGCTGTGTGCGGAATTATCTAGCTTGCGTGGGTTGTGAGTATATTGATCATTTTTAACTAAAAAAAGTTACGGACTGCAGCTTTAAAAATTACAATCTTATAGTCAGCACTTATAGCCTCGTGGGCAGTGCACTGATGTATAATGCCGTTGCACTTCGAGTGTCCCGAGTTCAAGTCCCAGCTTGTGGACCTATCCGGTCCCCCTCTCTCTTACTTCGCTTTCAGTCTAGCTACTGTCCTGTCATAATAAAGTCAATAACAGCAACAATAAATCATTTTTTAAAATTACAATCTCATGAGTTTCTTTGAATTTTAATTTTAATTCGACTTCCTTGGATTCAAATTCAATTTGGATGCAATTCTGTATCCTGTTTGGTGCCTCAATTCAAATTTAATTCAAATTCTGTAATTCAAAAACAGTAATTTAAAGGGTATTTTCAATTCAATTCTGAATGGCGCACTTCTTCACATACATTCAGCGCTCGTGTAATTCAGTATTTCATAGCACTGCAACGGCAGGGATTTAGCTGAGGCTACAAATGTAAAAAGCACTACTGCGGTGCTTGAGAGCATTGTTGCTGATGGAAACTATTTGTCCTTTCATGACTACTAAAAGCCTTCGACTTGCTGTAATTTGCGATTGTGCTTTAAATTGTGTCTTAAGATGGAACATATTATAAATAGAAGCATGCTGGAAATGGCTTCCCCTATTTTTGTGTGCCTCAGCACTTGTGTGGACTTGCAACTAAAATGGATCTGCAATTAAGTACACTGCAAGTGTACTTCATTATTTTCTCTGTGAGAACATTGTCCAAATCAATGATACTTGTAAGCGTTTAGTGGTCCATCCACAGCATTCGGGGTGTTGCACACTCACAGGCACTTTACTATGAGGATGATGCAACCAACGGAAACACGGAGTGAAACCTCTCAATCACCGAAACCCAGGCAAACAGCCAGACCCAGAAAATGGGCCAGTCGTAATGGAAGACAAAGTGAATTGCTATGGTGAACGAAAGAAGCTACAACAACATGCTAATCCCTGCCTTAAAAATGGCGCTGTGACACACCCCATTGCCCACCTTCTGTTTCTCCTGCATAACAATGAGGAGAAAATGCACAGCAAGCATCAGCCTGTTCCCTTACGCCCGAGTACAGGAAACACATTAAGCTCAATATCATTAGATGCAGAAGATGGTTAGACATGAGGGCAGGCATTAAGAGGGGGGACAGTAGCCTGATTGTGCTACATAGGCTTATTTTCAGGGAGAAGAGTTTTTAACTGACTCCTCAACTGGTTAACTGTATGACTGTGAAACTATCTAAGCGTTCTGTCAGTCTGTCTAATAATCTATCAAACTGTCATCTAACGTTCTATTAATCCATCATCAAAGGTTAATTTTTAAACAATATCCTGGCTTTTTTCAATATAATAGAAGTAAATATAATAGAACAAAACCAGTCTGAATGCTTTCTTCACAAATTGAACACATCCAGTTCTTCGATGTGACTTTTATGAGTGACTAATACTTCAATTTGTTTCTCACACAAAGACATCAAGAAGACTGAATATTGCACACAGTTTGTATGGACAATTTTATGGTATTTTCATGCTGCTTTTGCACCTTTTGAAGCTTCCATTTTGAAAGCCCCGTAATCTTCCACAGAAGAAATAAACTCATACTGATTTTAAACAACATGAGAGTGAGTAAATTATGACAGAATTCATTTTATGGGTAAACCATTTGTTTAAAACTACTGCTTTAAACCCCTGAACTGCCCTCGGAGTGCATTGTTGATGCTGTTTCATGACGCTGTTCTACACAGCTCTATTCTCCAGTATATATTATTTAAGATGGCCCCTTAAAAGGTCATGTAATATTTATTCTAGTCAATTGTTTTTAATATATCAGGAGGCAGTGTTTATGGGAAATGGAGAACAGTACATATGGAAACCTCCGGAAGACGATGACATTATCTTCCAGCACAAGCAGATGGGTATTCTGAGCTCTCATGCAGGAGAGAATATGGCAGCATCTGCAGCAGGGGTGAGTGCATTTAGTTTTCCAGTCTTGACACATCCTCTATTTCTCTATGCAGTCAAAATGTCTTCTAGGTATTATACATTCTTGAAACATTGTCTGTGAATGATCCCAGAGTACTTCCTTACCCATAAACACTATTTCAGAGTTAACCAGAAGCAGCTGTAAACCCACAATTGTGTATTCTTAATAGGCCGGATTGTTTTTGTTGCATATCAGACAGCGGGAACTGGAAAAGCAAACTTTTGGAGTGTAAGATATATACACAGATTTTCCACTCATGAATATGTTTCAGATGGTTTGTCTCTCTATTATCATGTAGATCACAGAGATGTATTCGAAAGTCTGCAAACCGGGCAAAAAGAAGCGAGGCATGCCTGGCTCGCCCACCGCCACAAGGGACATCAGCGGCTATAGGACCTTGGCTCGAGGTGACCGCGGTGAGCGTGACGGGGGTTTCAGCGTGGTAGTCAAACCCCAAACGTGGGCCCCACAGGAGGGCAAAGGCACGAGAGCGCCACCTGGCTGTATGGAGGACCACTGCTACGAAGCCATCAGCACTGAGGAAACAGACCTGGCTTACGAGACCATGGAGGGTGGGGGAGGCTGGATGCGTGACAGGCCTCCACCCAATGCCAGTGCCACCTTGCGGCCCAAGCGGAAGCGGCCCCAGCAACCCTTGCAACAACCACCGCCACCCCCTCCACCCCCCCAGCAGACCCCCAAACTGCAGCATCTCCCAGCCAAAACAATGCTGATTCCAGGGGAGAGCCTGTATGAGAGCATCCCTGACCTGAAGCAGGGCTCGGCCACCTCCAGCACAACCACCATCTTTACTTTTAATGACGGCATGGAGATGTATGTCACTGGCCTGTAGGGGGTTCTCTGGGGAAGGGAACTTTTGCTCTCTTGGGGCTTGAATCTTGAATGGGGACACGTAAGCGTGTCGTAACCCAATGGGATACGCGCATTGTGCCACTGCTATATATTTTACATGGGTTCCAAGTATTAGTTGAGCATTAATTGAGTTTTGTAAGTCTAGTTAAAGGTCAGTATTCTCGCAGCACAAAACGATAGAATGCTTACGTGAAAATCCAAAAGAAATGATTTCACCTAATCACATTCCTCTATAACGAAGAAGAAAAATAGTCACCAGCCACGACATATCACACCCGACAGTAGCATTCCTATAGAGGAAGTTCTTGTTTTTTGTCATTACATGCTGTAGTTAAGGACAAAGTGACCATCGGAATTGCGGGTCAAACTTGTATTTGATGCCTAGAAAATCCCAAAGTAGGAAAAATAGAGCACAAGTCTATTACAAATAGAACTTGTTAAGAAGCACAGTTTAATTGTGTTCCCGTGGCCCTCTGAAAATAAGAAAAAATTATAATTTGGTTAGATGCCCTCAGCAAAGTTTAAAAAAAAAAATGAATATACAGAAAGTGAACATTATTAGAAAGTCAATCAAAAGCTATTGCCAAGCAAAATATCATATATTGACTAAAGCCTTTATTTAATCTGTTCATAGAAGAGCTGATCCTATTTTAAAATGGCTAAAAGCTATCTATTGCCTAAAAGCTTTAGGAAACACATGGCCCTATTTTTGTAAAGTCAACGCCTCTATTTATGTAAAAAATTAATCAATTTTAGAGCTAAAATAAAGATTCTAATTCGATTGGTCAAACAGATCCTGTACGCCAAGAAAGTATTTTCTTATTAAGCACAAATATCTCATGCTTAGCATGTTGTCTGTCTGAGACAGTGCCCTTCTGAAATTGAAGAGTACTAGATTTAAAATCTGTTAAAGTAATAGATGGTAAATTGCAATTGTCAATAAAGCAAGATCATGGAGAGAATTAGCAAAAGCTCAGGGACAGTGAACAAAAATATGAAATAATTGCACACAAAACGTTATGACATATCTCACAAGAGACCCCCAATGTCTTTTCATGTTATTTTCTTGTTTTGGTCATATATCAATTCAAACTGTCACACAAGTCACCACAGCACTTCAGTGTGGTAAAGTAAGTGTTTTTCTTTGTCAATACTGTTTATGCACTTTGCCTGATTAAAAAGATGCATGCTTTCAAGAAGAAATACCCTTGTAAAGGGATAAAAATAGAAAAGAAAGATAAGTGAAACTAGCACTGTCCTGTGGTATCAGAGAATGGTTTATTTCTTGCTGTTGTCGGTGGATTGTTTGATTTATATGCCTTTTTCTTCATCTGAGAAAGAGCACAAAGTGAATTGCTTCAGGATTGAGGGAGACCAATGAGGACTCGAGGAGGACTTTCTAAAAAAAACTGGACAGTTAGGAATATAACACAATTGGTCAGAAGAAATGTATCATAGACAATCCCTTCCCAATCCCTCGTCCATGTATGTCCAGATCAGATTGAATGGAATCACATACATTAGATTGCTGCAAAAATCTCCTGTATGTTACATGAAAATAACGGGAGATAAAAAAAAAAAAAAAAAAAGAAGGTACAATGACTAAGCGATTTAAAATTAGTGTAAGTCTATGGGAGGGGGGTTTGGGATTTTATGGCCAGATAGTGACAAGTTTCACCAGTGGACAATGTCAAAATATCTATGATATGTGGACTATAGCTGCTGTCTCTTGGTGTCTTTGAATCTGATGCTAATGTGATCTGGATTAAATTATCCCAAATGGCTGGAGCACACAAAAAGGGGCTCAGGTCAACTAAATATAATCAAACCGCTTGTCTAAGCCCTCGTTGCTATCAAATGTTGGTGCAATGTTGTAAATATGTTACAAGAAGAATTACAGAAGAAAACGGGGGGAGGGAATTTGCTCTTGGTGTTGCTGAAAGTATTTGTTTCTTACTGGTTGTCCATTTGAAATGATTTTTCTCTGGTGAAAAATTATCTCAGCAGTATCTCTGTGAGTTTTGATTATGTGCTTTGGGATTTTTTTGTTTTCCACATCATTTTAGTTATACTGTGTATCTCAAAGACCAGTTGAGTTTAGTGTGGCAGCTAATGTCGTGTGTTTGCTTATCAAACAACAGGGTGGTGTGTATTAAAGCTGTGTAATTAAGTACTAATGTGCAAAAGATTGTAATGTTTTTATATCAAAATGACTATTCATAAAATGTCGGGTCAAGTTTATACTTTTTTAAATAAAGTAGCACTTCAAAAAACACAAAGCATATACCATTTACATAGTGTTTTCTCGCTCGCAATAAGCCATTTATTAATTCTCTAACCACTAAGTGCTCAGACAATCCGATCTCACAGAAAAATTTTACAATTTTACAAGGTGGCAATTACATCCGAATTTGTATGATGTGATCTGTATGAAAACGTACACTTTTGAAAAAAGCATGAAGGTTTGCCCCAACCCAACCTCTAAACTTAATTATCAATGACGTAAGCAGATTCGATGAAAACTTGAATGAGATTGTAAGAATTCATATGAATTATAGTTTGAAATACTTATGAATTGCCTTGAGATTGTGGTGGACACTTACAGGAACCTTTTTTTTTTGGTAAACACGTGTAGTGCTAATATAGTTCTATCATGAAAACTCTCGGAGGGTTTGGCATGGTAATGTACATGACAATGTTAATGATTTTGGTCTTGGTGGAATAGATCTGATACGCTGCTGTGGCAGAGCAAGTACCGAAACACAACATGCTGCTGTGAGCATGTAAGAAATACTGCTGCTGCACACATAACATATATGAAATAGCCCCCATATATAGCATACCTGAATTACCCCATAGCAGGTGGAGCTGGGGAAGGTGAAGTGTATCTGAAGCGTGCTGCAATTGCTACAGCAAGCACTAGCCAAGTATTTCAATGTTGAGCAGCAAGCTCATTGGCTGCTGATACAAAAAGAACCAATCAGCTGTACCATGTGATGATGTCATTAGGAGTTAGACGTATCGGACTTCGCCATCTAGAGTTTCATGACAGAACTTTGGATTTATATGATCATTGTACATCCACACTGGTTGTCAGAGTAACAACACAAAAACCATGCACAAGATTTCAGTAATGGATGTTTCTCTAAGGCTGTTTCATTAGTGCAGTACCTCTATCTGAGATATCTGAACATATCTGTCGCAGACAACAGCTATAAAAATCAGAAAGGGTAGAATATGCAATATTTATTTGCAAGTACCACAGTTAATTGAGGGCTATGAACCTGCAAAGGTGAAGAACGTGAAAAACATGAAATCTGATCACTCATACCAAGATGCATTTAAATTCTCATTTTAATCAGATTTCAGGTGTTTTGCTTGTTCAGAAAAAAAAATTAATTAATGAAAAAAAAATTTTTTGTTACCTGTAAGAACCTGCAGATTTGTTTACAGTAAATATTTCTGTCTCTGGGGACAAATGAATGGCAAAAGAGGAACTAAACCTGAATTAAATATTTCTTAGTTCAGTATTAATAAGGTTATTTAAAAAGAACAATGGAGTTTTACAGCAACAAAGATGTTCACAGATGTGAGATCTCGCATAGGCAAGTATTGCTCCTCCGACTTACTGACTTCGAAAAGAAACAGATGTGCGCCTGTGTTAGATTTGCATTTTGTGATGTCTGTAGGCATCAATGCAAAAGGTTCAGCAAATATTCCAGAGGACATTTTTCATTCTAAATCTGGATATGATTAGGCTCGGATTAAACTGGCTTTGATTAGTTTATACACTCAGGTAGATGAGGGATTGCATTAGAGTTCTTTGTTTACCCTAATTAGCCATTGAAGCTGCAGTCACATCAGCCTTTCACTGTGGTACATGCTGTTCCTATGACAACTGCCTCACTGTCATGGTATGGTATTTAAGAATTCCCCTCCATTGAGACAAAATCTCATCGCATTTCACAGTAAGATTACATTACAAACAGATGGAGGAGGTCATAGGATTTTTATTTATTTAATTCAAATCCTCTATCAGAACATATGAAATTGTGTTTGTAAAAGTGTAACCTGCTTTCCTAACTCTCTTACTGTGTCCCTGTGTGTTTATGTGTGAGAGTGTCACAAGCTTGCATCTGACTTGCTCTGTAAAAAAAAAATAGGTCATCCTTAAAACAAAAAGGGTGCAGTCAACATAGCAACCGTCTGCTGTTTTTTTATTGGCTGACTTGTTTCCATAGTAACAGGTTAACCTTGAGGCTGCAGTCGCAGACCAGTTTGTTGTCTAGGCGAATCCAGAATGTATGAAGAGCTCTGCTAAGTCAAGATGTCACCCATGTTTCAAAGCTCCAGCAACACTGGAGAAAGGGTCTGCATGTTGTAGCAACCTAGTGAGAGTGCAACGCAGTCTCTATAGGAGTCTGCAATGTCAGTCTTGTACAGTGCCTGAAAAAAAGTATTCATATTATTAAATATTTTTTGGGGAATGGTACATTAGATTATTTTCACATACTATGTAACATGTATTGTTCTGCCATTTCAAAATGTGGAGAAGAGGTTACATTTTTAATGCAGTGTTTCCAAACTTTTTTGTCTTATGTACTCCCAGAGCCCCATCAATAAGAATCAAGTGCTGTTTGTCTTTAACATTAAACCATAAAAAAGGCATTGTAACTTATATTATGCCAGATATTTACAAATATATCAGGAAATTATTTGTTGACATGCCACTGAATTATTAAAAAACAAGTCAGGTTTTTGTCCTTAAAGGGTTAGTTCACCCAAAAATGAAAATTAGCCCATCATTTACTCACCCTCAAGCCATCCTAGGTTTATATGACTTTCTTCTTTCAGAATCAGACGAATCCAATTGGAGTTAAATTAAAAAACGTCCTGGCTCTTTCAAGCTTTATAATGTCAGTGAATAGGTGATTTTTGTCAACAGTCCAAAAGAAGCCAAATAAAGCGCATCCATCCATAATAAAACGTGCCTCACACGGTTCCGGGGGGTGAATAAAGGCCTCCTGTAGCGAATCAGTTCGGTTTTGTAAGAAAAATATACATATTTAAAACGTTATAAACAGTTTTCTTTTACTTCCGGTAACTGTCGTACATGGAAACCGACGTAGGACGTATGCGTAGCGTATGTGCTGGTGTGAGCATGCTAGTCTCGTGAGAACCAATGTTTGTTTACAGGAGCAAAGGAAGCAAAGATTCCTTTCTTGGTCTCCTCTTGGCTTATATCGAAATCCTCCGACATTTTTCTTTACAGATCCTCGTTTTGTGCTTCTAATTCGTGAACGGCGTTTTGTTTTGTTTTGTCTCCGCGTT
>NW_015665129.1:1343846-1383231 GCF_001515625.1 Sinocyclocheilus rhinocerous
AATGGCTTCCCCTATTTTTGTGTGCCTCAGCGCAAGTGTGGACTTGCAACTAAAGTGGGTCTGCAATTAAGTACACTGCAAGTGTACTTCATTATTTTCTCTGCGAACACTGTCCAAATCAATGATACTTGTGAGCATTTAGTGGTCCGTCCACAGCATTCGGGGTGTTGCACACTCACAGGCACTTTACTATGAGGATGATGCAACCAGCGGAAACACAGAGTGAAACCTCTCAATCACCGAAATCCAGGCAAACAGCCAGACCCAGAAAATGGGCCAGTGCTAATGGGAAAAGGAAATTGCAATGGTGAACGAAAGAACCTACGACAACATGCTAATCCCTGCCTTAAAAATGGCAATGTGACACACCCCATTGCCCACCTTCCGTTTCTCCTGCATAACAATGAGGAGAAAATGCACTGCAAGCATCAGCCTGTTCCCTTACAGCCCGAGTACAGGAAACACATTAAGCCCAATATCATTAGATGCAGAAGATGGTTAGACATGAGGGCAGGCATTAAGATGGGGACCGTAGCCTGATTATTCTACATAGGCTTATTTTCATGGAGAAGAGTCTGATCTAATGTTCTGTTATTCTATCTAACATTCTGTCAATCTATCATCAAAGGTAAAATTTTGGCAACTCTTTTGCAATATAATGGAAGTAAATGAGTGAATCTCTTGATTTGGTTCAGAAAACCACAAAACCTGAATGCTTTGTTCACAAATTGGACTCATCCACTTCTTGAGCTTAGCTCACAGGAGATGACTATTATGAGTGACTAATGACTTAAAATTCAATCTGTTTCTCACACAAAGACATTAAGAAGACTTAATATTGCACACAGGTTGTATGGACAATTTTATGGTATTTTCATGCTGCTTTTGCACCTTTTGAAGCTCCCATTTTGAAAGCTCCTTTAGTCTTCCACAGAAGAAATAAAGTCATACTGATTTGAAACAACACGAGGGTGAGTAAATGATGACAGAATTAATTGTATGGGTAAACCATTCCTTTAAAACTACTGCTTTAAACCCATGAACTGTCCTTGGAGGGCATTGTTGATGCTGTTTCATGATGCTGTTCTACTCGGCTCTATTCTCCAGTGTATATTGTTTAAGAAGACCCCTTAAAATGTTATATAATATTTATTCTAGTCAATTGTTTTTAATAAATCAGGAGGCAGTGTTTATGGGAAATGGAGAACAGTACATATGGAAACCTCCGGAGGACGATGACATCATCTTCCAGCACAAGCAGATGGGTATTCTGAGCTCTCATGCTGGAGAGAATATGGCAGCATCTGCAGCAGGGGTGAGTGTGCATTTAGTTTTCCACAGTCCTGAGACACATCCTCCTTTTCTCATTCTATGCAGTCACAATGTCTTGTAGGCATTATACATTCTTGAAACATTGTCTGTGAATGATCCCAGAGTACTTCCTTACCCCTAAACACAAATTCAGGGTTAGCCAGAAACAGCTGTAAACCCAAAAATGTGTATTCTTAAAAGGCTGGATTGTTTTTGTTGCCTATCAGACAGCGGGAACTGGAAAAACAAACTTTTGGAGTAAAAGATTTTCCACTCACGAATATGTTTCAGATGGTTTGTCTCTCTATTATCATGTAGATCACAGAGATGTATTCGAAAGTTTGCAAACCAGGCAAAAAGAAGCGAGGCATGCCTGGCTCGCCCACCGCCACGAGGGACATCAGCGGCTATAGGACCTTGGCTCGAGGTGACCGTAGTGAGCGTGACGGGGGTTTCAGCGTGGTAGTCAAACCCCAAACATGGGCCCCGCAGGAGGGCAAAGGTACAAGAGCTCCACCCAGCTGCATGGAGGACCACTGCTACGAAGCCATCAGCACTGAGGAAACAGACCTGGCTTACGAGACCATGGAGGGTGGGGGAGGCTGGATGCGTGACAGGCCTCCACCCAATGCCAGTGCCACCTTGCGGCCCAAGCGGAAGCGGCCCCAGCAACCCTTGCAACAACCACCGCCACCCCCTCCACCCCCCCAGCAGACCCCCAAATTGCTGCATCTCCCAGCCAAAACAATGCTGATTCCCGGGGAGAGCTTGTACGAGAGCATCCCTGACCTGAAGCAGGGCTCGGCCACCTCCAGCACAACCACCATCTTTACTTTTAATGATGGCATGGAGATGTATGTCACTGGCCTGTAGGGTGTGCTCTGGGGAAGGGAACTTTCCTCTCTGGGGCTTGAATCTTGAATAGGGACACGTATGCGTGTTGTAACCCAATGGGATACACGCATTGCACCACTGCTATATATTTTACATGGGTTCCAAGTATTAGTTGAGCATTAATTGAGTTTTGTAAGTCTAGTTAAAGGTCAGTATTCTCGCAGCACAAAACGATAGAATGCTTACGTGAAAATCCAAAAGAAATGATTTCACCTAATCACATTCCTCTATAACGAAGAAGAAAAATAGTCACCAGCCACGACATATCACACCCGACAGTAGCATTCCTATAGAGGAAGTTCTTGTTTTTTGTCATTACATGCTGTAGTTAAGGACAAAGTGACCATCGGAATTGCGGGTCAAACTTGCATTTGATACCTAGAAAATCCCAAAGTAGAAAAAAATAGAGCACAAGTCTATTACAAAAGTAACCTGATAAGAAGCACAGTTTAATAGTGTTCCCGTGGCCCTCTGAGAAGAAGGAAAAAAATTATTTGGATAGATGCCCTTAGCAAAGTACCATTCCCTGGTTTTAAAAAAAATGTATATGCAGAAAGTGAACATTATTAGAAAGCCAGTCAAAAGCTATTGCCAAGCAAAATATCATATATTGACTAAAGCCTTTATTTAATCTGTTCATAGAAGAGCTGATCCTATTTTAAAATGGCTAAAAGCTATCTATTGCCTAAAAGCTTTAGGAAACACATGGCCCTATTTTTGTAAAGTCAACGCCTCTATTTATGTAAAAAATTAATCAATTTTAGAGCTAAAATAAAGATTCTAATTCGATTGGTCAAACAGATCCTGTACGCCAAGAAAGTATTTTCTTAAGCACAAATATCTCATGCTTAGCATGTCATCTGTCTGAGACAGTGCACTTATGAAATTGAAGAGAACATTTAAAATGTGTTCAAAGTAATAGATTGTAAATTGCAATTGTCAATAAAGCAAGATCATGGAGAGAATAAGCAAAAGCTCAGGGACAGTGAACAAAAATATGAAATAATTGCACACAAAACGTTATGACATATCTCACAAGAGACCCCCAATGTCTTTTCATGTTATTTTCTTGTTTTGGTCATATATCAATTCAAACTGTCACACAAGTCACCACAGCACTTCAGTGTGGTAAAGTAAGTGTTTTTCTTTGTCAATACTGTTTATGCACTTTGCCTGATTAAAAAGATGCATGCTTTCAAGAAGAAATACCCTTGTAAAGGGATAAAAATAGAAAAGAAAGATAAGTGAAACTAGCACTGTCCTGTGGTATCAGAGAATGGTTTATTTCTTGCTGTTGTCGGTGGATTGTTTGATTTATATGCCTTTTTCTTTATCTGAGAAAGAGCACAAAGTGAATCGCTTCAGGACTGGGGAGACCAATGAGGACTCGAGGAGGACTCTCTAAATAAAAAACTGGACAGTTAGGAATATAACACAATTGGTCAGAAGAAATGTATCATAGACAATCCCTTTCCCCCATCATTTCAGAAACAGTCAGGATGTTTCTGAATGGAATCACATACATTAGATTGTTGCAAAAAATCTCCTGTATGTTATATGGAAATAATGGGAGATTAAAAAAGGTACAATGACTAAGCGAATTAAAATGAGTGTATGTCGCCCTGTAAGTCTATGGACTTGTGGACTTTGGCCACTGTCTCTTGATGTCTTTGAATCTGATTCTAATGTGATCTGGATTAAATTATCCCAAATGACTGGAGCGCACATAAAGGGGCTCAGGTCAACCAAATATAATCAAACCGCTTGTCTAAGCCCTCGTTGCTATCAAACATTGGTGCAATGTTGTAAATATGTTACAAGAAGAATTACAGAAGAAAATGCATAAAAGGGGGGAGGGAATTTGCTCTTGGTGTTCCTGAAAGTATTTGTTTCTTTCCGGTTGTCCTTTTGGAATGATTTTTCTCTGGTGAAAAATTATCTCAGCAGTATCTCTGTGAGTTTTGATTATGTGCTTTGGGATTTTTTGTTTTCCACATCATTTTAGCTATACTGTGTATCTCAAAGACCAGTTGAGTTTAGTGTGGCAGCTAATGTTGTGCGTTTGCTTATCAAACAACAGGGTGGTGTGTATTAAAGCTGTGTAATTAAGTACTAATGTGCAAAAGATTGTAATGTTTTTATATCAAAATGACTATTCATAAAATGTCGGGTCAAGTTTATACTTTTTTAAATAAAGTAGCACTTCAAAAAACACAAAGCATATAGCATTTACATAGTGTTTTCTCACAATAAGCCATCTATTAATTTTCTAAAGAGACAATACCACTAAGTGCTCAGACAGTACGATCTCAAGGAAAAATGTAAGATTTTTGCAAGGTGCCGATTACATATGAATTTGAATAATGTTAAGTGTACGAAAATGTACACTTTTGAAAAAAGTAAACATGAAGATTCACCCCAACCTTTAAACCTAACTATCAATGGGATTTAAGCAGGTCTTATAGAAACATACAAATGAGATTGTATGAATTCATATGAATTATAGTTTGAAATACTTATGAATTGCTATGAGATTGTGGTGGACACTTACCGGAACAATACATTTTTTTGGTAAACACATTTGTAGTGCTAACTACAATAATATGATACTTATAAGTGTGCATTCACATTGGTTGTCAGAGTAACAACACAAACACTATGCACAAGATTTTAGCAATGGATGTTTCTCTAAGGTTTTTCATGAGTGCAGCATCCTCATCTGAAAACATTTGTCGCAGACAATAGCATTAAAAATCAGAAAGGGTGGAATATACTATATTTATTTGCAACTACCACAGTTAAGTGAACCTTGTGATCTGATCGCTCATACTGAGAAGCATTAAAATCTAATTTTAATTAGATTTCTGGTGTTTTGCTTGTTCAGAAAAATTTAATTTAATTTAAAAATCACATTTTTCTGTTATCTGTAAGAACTTGCAGATTTGTTTACAGTAAATATTTCTGTCTCTGGGGACAAATGAATGGCAAAAGAGCAACTAAATATTTCTAAGTTCAGTATTAATAAGGATATTTAAAAAGAACTATGGATTTAAACAGCAACAAAGAGATTCACAGACATGAGATCTCACATAGGCAAAAGTCTTGCTTCTCTGACTTACTTAGAAATGAAACAGATGTGTGCCTGTGTTTGATTTGCATTTTGTGATGTCTGTAGGCATCAATGCAAAAGGTTCAGCAAATATTCCAGAGGACATTTTTCATTCTAAATCTGGATATGATTAGGCTCGGATTAAACTGGCTTTGATTAGTTTATACACTCAGGTAGATGAGGGATTGCATTAGAGTTCTTTGTTTACCCTAATTAGCCATTGAAGCTGCAGTCACATCAGCCTTTCACTGTGGTACATGCTGTTCCTATGACAACTGCCTCACTGTCATGGTATGGTATTTAAGAATTCCCCTCCATTGAGACAAAATCTCATCGCATTTCACAGTAAGATTACATTACAAACAGATGGAGGAGGTCATAGGATTTTTATTTATTTAATTCAAATCCTCTATCAGAACATATGAAATTGTGTTTGTAAAAGTGTAACCTGCTTTCCTAACTCTCTTACTGTGTCCCTGTGTGTTTATGTGTGAGAGTGTCACAAGCTTGCATCTGACTTGCTCTGTAAAAAAAAAATAGGTCATCCTTAAAACAAAAAGGGTGCAGTCAACATAGCAACCGTCTGCTGTTTTTTTATTGGCTGACTTGTTTCCATAGTAACAGGTTAACCTTGAGGCTGCAGTCGCAGACCAGTTTGTTGTCTAGGCGAATCCAGAATGTATGAAGAGCTCTGCTAAGTCAAGATGTCACCCATGTTTCAAAGCTCCAGCAACACTGGAGAAAGGGTCTGCATGTTGTAGCAACCTAGTGAGAGTGCAACGCAGTCTCTATAGGAGTCTGCAATGTCAGTCTTGTACAGTGCCTGAAAAAAAGTATTCATATTATTAAATATTTTTTGGGGAATGGTACATTAGATTATTTTCACATACTATGTAACATGTATTGTTCTGCCATTTCAAAATGTGGAGAAGAGGTTACATTTTTAATGCAGTGTTTCCAAACTTTTTTGTCTTATGTACTCCCAGAGCCCCATCAATAAGAATCAAGTGCTGTTTGTCTTTAACATTAAACCATAAAAAAGGCATTGTAACTTATATTATGCCAGATATTTACAAATATATCAGGAAATTATTTGTTGACATGCCACTGAATTATTAAAAAACAAGTCAGGTTTTTGTCCTTAAAGGGTTAGTTCACCCAAAAATGAAAATTAGCCCATCATTTACTCACCCTCAAGCCATCCTAGGTTTATATGACTTTCTTCTTTCAGAATCAGACGAATCCAATTGGAGTTAAATTAAAAAACGTCCTGGCTCTTTCAAGCTTTATAATGTCAGTGAATAGGTGATTTTTGTCAACAGTCCAAAAGAAGCCAAATAAAGCGCATCCATCCATAATAAAACGTGCCTCACACGGCTCCGGGGGGTGAATAAAGGCCTCCTGTAGCGAATCAGTTCGGTTTTGTAAGAAAAATATACATATTTAAAACGTTATAAACAGTTTTCTTTTACTTCCGGTAACTGTCGTACATGGAAACCGACGTAGGACGTATGCGTAGCGTATGTGCTGGTGTGAGCATGCTAGTCTCGTGAGAACCAATGTTTGTTTACAGGAGCAAAGGAAGCAAAGATTCCTTTCTTGGTCTCCTCTTGGCTTATATCGAAATCCTCCGACATTTTTCTTTACAGATCCTCATTTTGTGCTTCTAATTTGTGATTGGCGTTTTGTTTTGTGCTCTCCTGTGTGCATCCGCGTTCGTCATCTCTCACCGGCACATGCGCGATGCATACGTTTTACGCCAACCGACGGAACTGCGTTCAATTGTGAATGTGCGTATGACAGTTACTGGAAGTGACAGAAAAGTGTTTATAACGTTTTAAATATGGATATTTTTGTTACAAAAACGCATCGATTCACTACAGGAGGTCTTTATTCACCCCCAAAGCCATATGAGGCACGTTTTATTATGGATGGATGCGCTTTATTTGGCTTCTTTTGGACTGTTGACAAAAATCACCCATTCACTGCCATTATAAAGCTTGGAAGAGCAAGGACAATTTTTAATTTAACTCCAATTAACTCGAATTCGTCTGAAAGAAGAAAGTCATATACACCTAGGATGGCTTGAGGGTGAGTAAATAATGGGCTAATTTTCATTTTTAGGTGAACTAACCCTTTAAACGATCGTGTGAATTATCAAAACTTATCATATTTGTCAGAAAATTATTGTACACGAGTCAAACGTACAGAATACAGCTATCTACCAACAACATTTTGACATGAACTGCAAATTACCACAATAGATAAATAGTTAATAGATAATAGATTAAATAGTTTAGCGAAGTGATACTGAACTGTTATGCAGTCGACAGACCTGGAACTACTTCATAGCTGTGGGTTTACTGGAAAATATATATGTATATTTTTCATCCTAAATGCAGATGGTCAGATTCTGGCCTTTAAAAATGTCTCTTCCATCAAGCTAAATAAGTCATACCTGTAAAATGTTAAATTAAGAGATTGATGATGTCTGGTTAATTTCAGCCAAACATTCAAGGTTAATTCTTTGACAGCTGCCCTTTGTTTCCAGTTGCCTAATTTGGTAAAACAGTCTGAGCTTTAAAAGGACTTGTTTATGCCAAGTTTCCTCCATTTTGTTGAAACAGATGTCACATCTATCTTTTCTAACCTTCTATGGCTTTTTCCTTGTAACAACTTAACAAAAAAATAACTTCTAACTATCTCTACAATTTTCCTGTACTTAGTCGTTCATTATTCCATTGCAATAGAAATTTTTTCAGTTCCTCTTAGTGAAGACCCCTTCACCTTCACCCAGAGGTATCTAGTATATCATGTGCAATTGTTTCCTCTCAGGGTTTCTCAACAAAAACACCTCAAGTTTACTCTAGTCACTATTCTATTTAGCTACTAAGGGCATGGCTAGGTCAAGGTCTTCTTCTGATGTTTTATTAAGATTGTAGAAACATTTTTAGCTCAATTGTCTCTAAACTCTTGAGTGAACAACACATTTTCCCCAAATGCATTTGAGTTCCATAGTTGGATTTTAAATGTCCTTACTGAACCTGCAAAATCACAATGAGATAGGAGGAGTGAAGTACTGCCCCCTGGTGTTAATGCTGCAGCAGTACATGTGGGGAAAAAAACTCCTCCAACCTGCTCTCTTGGAGATGCCTCAAGAATGACCAAACAGAAACTTCTCTTAAAAATGTAGAATTGATGTTGAATTGAGGGACATAAACATAATTTATTTTAAGTTGAATGTGTAAAACCAATAAACAGCCAAATGGGTCCAGCCATCCATTCGTATATTTATGCAAATGTAAAAACTAATATTTAGAAATATATAAAAATGTCTAGTTTGAACGTTTTGAACTATCGTGACAGTGTTTAAGGAACAAACCATACTCCAGAATAAAATATCAAATGTAACTTATATGTTTACTGCTAAAACAGTTTACTGTTTTAGATCCTATCATGAACATACGGTCATAAAATGAAGTGCTACAAAATACTGCACCTCATGAGTGTGCTAGCAAATCTATTTTTGTTCCTGGCTGGTTTAATGAAATTACAGTAAGTGTTGATCCTCGCTATTCACAGCTGCCTGAATTGCTTGAACAACGGGTCAAACCTCTGATGAGCAGCTATGTGGTTCTTGCTGCTCTTCATCACTCCATGACGAAGACCCATCTGTCCCAAAGTAACGGTCACCAAAGTCTCCTTCAATGACAGCAAATACACACCCACAAGATTTCAGTACATAGTGTAGGGTTTGTTTCTTTCTTATATTTATATACACTACCATTTAAAGATTTAGGGTCAGTAAGACGTTTTGGTATTTGACAATAAGGTCCTATTAGTTAACATTAGTTTATGCATTTACTAACATTAACTAACAATGAGCAATACATTTGATTACAATATTTATTAATCTTTGTTAAAATTAGTTAATAAAATACAACTGTTAATTGTTAGTTTATATTAGCTCATTAAATATATCAGTCCATTAAATATGAACAGATATAACTTTTAATAATGTATTAGTAAATGCTGAAATTAAAGGGATAGTTCACTCAAAAATGAAAATTCTGTCATTAGTTACTCACCCTCGTGTCGTTCCAAACCCGTAAGACCTTCGTTCATCTTCGGAACACAAATGAAGAGATTTCTGATGAAATCCGAGAGCTTTCTGACCCTCCATAGACAGCAAGGGTCCTACCACGATTAAGGTCCAGAAATGTACCAAGAACATCAACAAAATAGTCCATGTGAAATCAGTGGTTCAAAAATTTTATGAAGCTTAAAAAATACTTTTTGTGCGCAAAAAAACTAAAATAACTTTATTAAAAAATTATTCTCCTTCGTGTCACCCTAGCACCATTTTGGAGAATACCACGACGTATGTGCGTGCTTTCTATGTTTCTGGACCTTGAACGTGGTAGTTGCGTTGCTGTCTACGGAGGGTCAGAAAGCTGTAGGATTTCATTAAAAATATCTTAATTTGTGTTCCGAAGATTAACGAAGGTCTTACGTGTTTGGAACGACATGAGGGTGAGTAATTAATGACAGAATTTTCTTTGGGTGAACTATCCTTTTAACATAGCATTATTAATTAAGATTAATAAAGACTATAGAAGTATTTTTCATTGTTAGTTTGTGTTAACGAATGTAAATGTTGTAAATGTTTTTGAAAGACATCTCTTATGCTTACACATGCTGAATTTATTTGATCAAAAACACAGTAAAACAAAAATACTGTGGAATATTATTACAATTTAAAACAACAGTTTCTATTTAATATATTTTAAAATGTAAGTTATCTCTGTAATAACAAAGCTGAATTTTCTTCAATGTCACGTGATCCTTCAGAAATGAATATAATTTGCTGCTCAATAAGCATTTCTTTTTATTATCAATGTTGAAAACAGTTCAAAAGAACCAAATTTATTTTAAATTTACAATAAATTGTAAATTTATTTATTTCCATTTTTATATCCTTGCTGAATAAAAGTATTCAATTCTTTTATAAAAAAAAAAAAAAAAAAAAAAACTTACTGGCCACAAATTTTTGAATGGTAGTTTATCTATGTCAGAAAAACTCACCTATGCCTGGAATGACATGAAGGAGGTAATCTAGACTCTTGTCCACAGCAGTGGTGATGATTTTGACACGAGGGAAGGCGTAAGCCACTGAGTGAACACCCAACTCCGCCATCAGCAGAGACACCAACACAACCCTGTCTTCCTGGACATCATGGTCCTGTATATACATATACACACACTCACATTCAACAAATGTATCATTTTCACAATGAATTGTGGCACCTAATTACTTTATTGCTAGAGAAGACAGTCAAATACGCTTCGTGCAAAATTGTGTGGACTGTACAGCCATTCAGGGTTCGTACTGTTTGTTTGTACACTGTGGAATGAATGAGGTCGATGGCCACATACCAGCAACACCCTCACTGCCATCATGGCTGCCGCTCCTGTGGAAACGGTGCTGTCCATCAATATCACATGGTCCTCACTGATGTCTCTGGGCAGTCGCAGGTAGTGCAGCTAAATGGAGGGGGGGGGGGAGTCTTAGTTACCACGGAAACAAAGGGAGGAAAAAGGGAACCACAGCCACCAAAAAAAATGAAACTGAGGAGTCAGGAGATCTCTGTTACCACGGAGACAGAGACCAACAGGCAAAACGGACATATAGGGTTTGAGAAGAGCCGAGAAAATAACCGATACATTTTTTTTTTTATCTAGAAAGTTGCTAGAATTAGTCAAACTGGGATTTAGTAGTAAGATCTTTCTTACAGTAGCTAAGACAAGCAAGGAGGCTTCATTGCATTTTCAATCTGTTACTGATATTGTGTGCAGTGATTTGAGGCCTGTGTTACCTCTGGTTCTCCTGAATCTAGATTAGTCTGGATCAGAATCTTGCCAATACGGACGTCTTTGCACACGGCTCTCAGAGCAGGTTCCATGGTCTCCCCGGCCCGAAGAACGGACACACCTGTGATCTAGGTGACAGAAGGACAGGTGCTGCTTCAAAACCAATATGATTTCAATCAAATACGTGATGAAAAATATTCCTAATAGTGGAAATAAATGTTTAAATACTGAAAATGAACAGACACACAAATGTACCCCTTTGCCACGAAATCTGCGACCCTCATACTCTTGGCCTTGTGGTGTCTGGACGAAACAGGCCTGTAAAAAGGATGGATATTTGTGTGATGATACATACAGTAAAGCTGAGAAGAAAATGTTTCACTCTGTATTCCTTAAAGGGATGACAAAAGGTCATCAAAATATTTATATTAAGGCAGTCATATTTACATTAATACTTCACAGTGAACCATTTATTTATAATATTTATTTTAAAAAGTACTTTCAAAGTAACAGGCAAATTTAGTATGATTAATTATAAATAATGAAAAATAAGGCGATTAAATGTGCCAACTGACTTGTATGCTGATTAATTAGCTGGCATTTACTGTAATTGATTCCATTAAGTTTTATAATCATATAAGTGTTATTCAGTGCAATTAGTTTGATTAATTAAAAATTTGTAGTTGCATACTGTAGTGTGTGTGTAATTGTTGCTATTCGTTTGATTAATCAACAGGCATAATTCAATTCACATTTTTATTGATATATGTGATTATTAGAAATTAATTTGATGAATTAACTGCCATTTAATGTAATTAATTCAAATGACATTTTATTAATATATGTGTGACTAGTTGCTCCTCATTTGATTAATTAACTGGCACATATACTTAACTCAGTTAAAAATTTCATTGCTATATGTGTGATTATTAGCGATTTATTTGATTAGTAACCGACAGCTCATGTAATTCATTCCATTAAAATTTTATTTAAGCCTTAGTTATAGTTTAAATCTCAAATTCAGGTTTGATTTCACAATAATATCAAACTTTGGCAAAAAAAAGACACTGAGTGGCACACATTCACACAGAAAAACACCCACACACCTTGGAGGGCAAGAAAGACAGCGCATGTTCAATAAGCAACCGCATCAGTCTCTTTGAGTAGAAGATGAACTCGTCACGGCTGGTGTCTTTGTTCCTAAAAACAAACAGAAAAATTGAGGAGGAGTACATAAAAGATGCAGAGAATAGGGTAAAGCAGGCCAGTGAGTCATTAGCCTGATTCACACATGTGAGGAATTCTGAATGGCAGACGGAACAGATGAATGGATTCCAAAACACATTTCAACAATGAGCATTAACATTTAAAAGTAGGATTTCTTTTGATGTGCTTCAGAGAACTGATTCATATGACACTCACCTGATGATGGTGTGGAGACCGCGGACCTGTGGTGTGCTTTCCATCACACTGAGAGTCTGAGGAAGTGGCTGGGACTGATGGGCCGTGGCCAGGAGCGCCCTGTGTGTGTGTGTGCATATGAAAGAGCAGAGACATAAGGCAAATCCACACCGTCAAAAAGAAAAAGACGATTCAAATACAAATGAAAGCCACTTGTACACCAGTCCATGACATTTCTAACACTGTCACTAAAGGGATCCATGTGGGCAGTGGGCCTACATTTGAAAACATAGTTATGGGTTATAGTCCTGTTTAAATGCACAAACATACACAACAAGACCAACTATATATATATGTGTAGCTGGGTGAGAGCTAGTTGTCACGCTTTTTACTCCAGAGAATATTTCTATATTTTAAAAACAATTTTTTTTACAGACCGTAAATGTGCATTTATGTACGAGGGTGTGTGTGAGAAAGAGGAAAACTTCTCTACCTGACACTAATCTCACGCTGCCGAGAGAATGCATGCAATAGAACAGAGATGAAAGATCAGTGAAAAACAATGAAAGAGAAAGAATGAGGCTGAGAGTGTGAGAGAAGTCATCTGTCTTGTACCAGGAGGACAATTGTTTACCTAATTTTTCCTAAATTCACAGGCAGAGGGCGCCGTTTGCGTTTGTTTTGTGTGGAAATGTGAAGAAAGCTGAAGCTGAAGAAGAATCTTTAAGTCTATTCAATGTGCCACACAGAGTTTGGCATGTTTTATAAATTGTATTTGACTGGAATGCTTGTTTTGTAATATCTTACCTATTGTATATTCTAACAATGATAAAGTGCTAAATGAGTTTTGTGAGGCAAGGCATTTTGAGCTCCTTTATGAAAACAAACAGTTTATGATTACAACTATAAAGTGATTTTTAAGTTGAAATTGTGTATAACACATAACAGTGACTGTAAAACTGAAGCTGAAGAAGAATCTTTAAGTCTATTCAATGTGCCACACAGAGTTTGGCATGTTTTATAAATTGTATTTGACTGGAATGCTTGTTTTGTAATATTTTACCTATTTTTTTACCTAAATATTATTTTAATATTTTTTGTATATTCTAACAATGATAAAGTGCTAAATGAGTTTTGTGAGGCAAGGCATTTTGAGCTCCTTTATGAAAACAAACAGTTTATGATTACAACTATAAAGTGATTTTTAAGTTGAAATTGTGTATAACACATAACAGTGACTGTAAAATATTAATTTTAGGTATGGGAGTGGCATATTTTGAGTTTTGGAATTTGGAAAAGAGCTATTGGGCTATTTTTGATTGGTCAATGAGCTAGTTTGTTTTGGTGACCTGGCAACCCTGACGCCACATTCCCCTAAAATTTTGGAGATGATACTGGGAGAAAAAAACCCATCTCAGGTTTACATAATGAACTAAGCTGTCAAAAAGAGGTTTTAAATTTTTTTTTTTCATTTGGCCTGTCTTGTCTAGGTCAGACTACCAATGTGACCACAAAAAATAAGCAAATAACTTCTCCTGAATGGATAAGATTAGTTCACAGGACACTATCATAACGTCCTTTCTCACTCACCTCTTCTAGCTGGCTGTGAACATGCTGAACAATCAGGTCAATGGCCACCATGTTACCTCCACCTGTGTGTGAAGGAGAGAAATAAATAATGGTAACATCTGCAAACTGCAATTATTCACTGCACCAATGCATGTGTGTTGAACTCACCACGTGGCACTACAATGTCTGCAAGTCTCATGGTGGGTTCGATGTACTGCTCGAAGGCTGGTTTTACAAATTTGTTATATTGTTTAATGACCCCCTCAATGTCCCGGCCTCTCTCTGTGATGTCCCTCCTCAGCTGCCGTACCAGCCGGATATCTGAATCTGTATCAACAAAAATCTTCATGTCCATCAGCTGCAAAAAAAGAAGAAGAAATTTGACCCTGGACCACAGTGTCTTAAGTCGCTGGGGTATATTTGTAGTAATAGCCAAAAGTACATTATAGGAGTCAAAATTATAGATTTTTCTTTATGCCAAAAATCATTAGGATATTAAGTAAAGATCATGTTCCATGAAGATATTTTGTAAATTTCCTACTGTAAATATATTAAAACTTAATTCTTTATTAGTAATATGCATTGCTAAGAACTTCATTTGGACAGCTTTAAAGACGATTTTCTCAATATTTAGATTTTTTTGCACCCTTAGATTTCAGATTTTCAAATAGTTGTATCTCGGCCAAATATTGTCCTATCCTAACAAACCACACATCAATGGAAAGCTTATTTATTCAGCTTTCAGACGATATATAAATCTCAATTTCGAAAAATTGACCCTTATGACTGGTTTTGTGGTCCAGGGTCACAAATATTATGCTTTTAGTTGTAGGATATAGTGACAGAGATATTTTTACACTCAAACCAAGATCAAAAATTAAGTAATCAATATTAGTAATTACTTTAGTAATCAATATAAACTAAATAGAAAAACTGTACTTTAAATGCACTGATTTTGTCAACTTCTAGGAGCACATTAGCATATAGATCCTATTCCTATTCTATTCGATATGGGCTAAAAGCCACAAAAGACACATTTTGATTTCATGCAATGTTATTAAGATGGATTTGTGATAATGGTCCTTCAACATCTCCCTTACTTCATCACCAAAATATTTTTATCACTTTCTTTGCTTTGAATTTTTATCTGTATTTACTAAACCGAAACATTTGATCATACCTGCAAGAGCTCTTTGTCTGCAAAGGACAAGATGCCTTCAAAGATAATGACGCTTGCACCATAAACATTTTTCTGAAAGAGTATGAAATGAAAACGCAAAGACCATCAAACAAACTGAAATCTTTTCCAAGCCATCACTATTATAAATTATGACTGTTTCTGTGGTATATATTTTTAATATACCTCTGGAAAATATGTGAAACATCTGCCACACACACTCACCCAGTCTTTCTGGCGTCCATGTGTAGTGAAGTCATAGATTGGGATTTTTACACTTTTCCCGTTTAAGTTTCCGCAGCGTGGTCACAAGCAGCTCAAAGTCGAAAGCTCCAGGATGGTCAAAGTTATAGTCGTTACGGGCAGCCAGAGCTTGTTCCTCTGGAGACAGAACCTGCAAATGGGTAACAAAGGTTGCATGTTTGATCACTGGTGGAGGGCGACACAGACATTGGAAAGATCACGATCCTGCCCTACCACCATATGTGCTTCAACAGCAATGCAAGGGATGCTATTATATTCTGATCACATAAACCATGGCATCTGGGGCTGTTGGTAATATATTAGGATTAGCGAAAACATGTTAAGAGCTACATAAAATTTTAAAAAGTCATAGTTTGTCTAAATATGAAATTCTGATCAAATATACAGCACGACCAGTGTAGTCAGAATCCTGAATGAACGAGTCTTAGATTCTTTGTGGGGACTCAAAACCATCCAGTATACAGCTAAGGCAGTCCGATTCCTAACAAACTCAAGATCTTAAGATCCAGTTCTTTTTAGTAGATCAGCACAAATACAGAAGTGTAGGTTCTGACTGGTTCTTCATAGCACAACCTTTAATACTATTTAAAGATACACATGATACACATTATGAGTATTATCAAAAGTTTGTTTGTGTGGTTATGTGTTGGTACAAACATCAAAAGAGATGAAGAAAGAAGGAGAAGGATTACAAAGATTTTCAGAAGCACTTGACTTAACAGGTTAACTTCACACGGTGGACCAATCACTCATTCAGATCTCACACTCGATACAAACACTCACAAACATCTCACCTTATAGAATGAGCCCATAGACAGCAAAACCACCCAAGGAACATCCAAAGATTCAATGATTTTATTGGCTACAGTAGTTTTTCCAGAGGCACTGCCACCACACAGACCTGTAATAACATGATTACTTTATTCTAGGGCTGCGCAAAAAATCGAATGTGATTTTCATGCTCATCTCGTCAGTAAAGCCGGTTCTGTGATTAGTAGTAAATCTCCAGCACGTGCGTTCAGATGGAGCGGCATTTACTACACAGAGCCTAGATCACTGACAAGCTACGCAAAATCGTATTCAAAATCGGCAATGAATCGCCTGCGATTTTGAACACGATTTTGTGTAGCTTGTCAGTGAACTACAGCTATTGTGATACCTCTGTGTAGTAAATATTTTTCTGTTCAGCATGAATTCAGTATGTTTCCATCGACTCGTACCAATAACAAAGGCCTCTTTAAACTGGGCTCCATGTTCATTGTACCAGGGCGGTCTTCCGGCTGTGTAGATGGTACGTGTGCCGGTGCAGAGCAGTGGAGGTTCTGTTTTACCCAGAGTGCTGCTTTTCCTGCGAGAGGTGCTGACCGCAAGGAGGAGTCTGTCCAGAGAGTCTTCACCACTTCCACTGGAACAAAAAAAGAGAACTGTTTTAATCTTAGTTTAGTTTAAGTTTTTACTAATCTTGGTTCATCTTAATTTCAGTATATTTAAATACACTATTCAAATCAAATGTTGTATCTGTTAACATTATTTAATGGACCTGAGCTAAATGTATTACTCATTGTTAGTTGATGCAGTTAGTTAACATTAACTAATGGTACCTTATTGTAAAGTGTTACCAAGACACATGTAAGTTGATTTTCCCAAAAAGTGTGAACACTGTTTCTATCAAATCAGTTCTCTGTCTGACCCACCCAACATAGCAACAGCAGCTCCACCAATGAGATGCATTTGGGGTGGGGCAATCTGTATGTCCAACCAATCGAATACAGGTGGAGTGTTTGGGAAACCTTATTGACAACAGTTATTTTTGCTGTTCTTTTTGGTGCCACTAGTGCTACATAAATTACACACTTGACTTTTTTTCCATAACGTCTCATGCAAAACACATACTAAAAAAAAAAAAAAATCAGCAACAAAGCATGTACCACAGAACTAAATGAGTTGCTTTTATCAAGTTTATTATAATTATGAACATATATTTTATAACTTGTTTGATGTTTATAGGATATAAATGTCAAATGCAATTGTTAATGCCTTACAAAATAAACTGGCAGTGAGTAGCAGGTGTCATTGATATGCTTAACAAAAAGTAAAACCAAAACTATTAAAAATCTTTTTGGTAACACTTTACTTAAAGCCTTTATTTATAATGCATTATAAAGTGTCATTAAAGGGTAAAATGCATTATAATTATTCATAATACGCATTTTAATACATTATATATTGTCGTAAATAATTATAACCAAATTTAAAATGCATAGTGTAACAACGAATTGATAAGTGTTATAATGTATATTAACTGTGGTTACAATTATTCATGACATTGCACAATGCATTATAAGGTGCATTACAAGGCATAATTAATGCATTAAAACTATTTTTATAATGCATTATACATAAAGGCTTTAAGTAAAGTCTTACCAATCTTTGTTAATAACTGAAATAAGGCTGAAATAAAATTGAATATTACACATATTAGAAATGTTGCCTTCACAAATTAAATGAAATACGTTTTAAGTACTAAAATGAATACAACTAAAACCAAAATAAAACTAAATGAAAGCTAAATATAAAAACAAAAACCAATATAAATGACAAAGCACATAAATGACAAAGCAAATTACTAAAACTTTAAAAATTAATACAAATGTAGAAACACTATAATAGTATATACAGCAAATATTATTAAAATAACAATGGTGGGCGTGTGTGTGAATGAATGTTTAAGCTATTCTCTTGTACATGATCAACTGATTCAACCTAAAACTGAAACAAACAAGCTTTCAATCATTAAAATCCAACTGAAATAATTTAAGAGGTTTAAAACAGCAGCCAAGAGATCTTTTCCCCTGCATCACGTCAGTGTCATACACAACCTGTCTGTCTCTCACTGTCTTTGTATTAACATGAGTGACTAAATCAGGCCACCAGTCACCGCACATTCAAAACAGCTCAACAACACAGAGCAAACGAGAAAGGTGCTGCTAATATTATGGTAATAGCCAAAAGACATAACGTCTTAAAAATGTATAGGTCCCTGAAATAAAAAAGCAGACTCAAAATCTAGACTATAAACCCGATAAACTCTTTTAAGCGAAAAGGTTGGAGGAAACACCAGCTGCAGCACTTTAAGCCATTTTAATGATTTACTCTTTAATTGCATATGTCACTCTGTTCAGATTATACTCAAACGAGTGAATAAAGCGGCATTTAATTAACCTTTTAAATACTAAACAGTGCATTTAATAACTTACCCTCCATCTGTACGGAGTGGAGTGCCCAGCAGCCTGATATCCTGGCCCCTGTGTATCCGGGCAGCGTGCTCATATCAGCTAAAATAGTCTGACGGCTGTCTTCCATATGAGCAATAAAGGTCACATTCTCATTGAAGCTCAAAGGCCCAAGACAGATAAACCAGCTAATAATCACAGCTGAAGCACAAAGCCTGGGTCACAGAGAGGGCAGACATCATAGCACTCTGAATGCACTGGGAAAATCAAACACCTTCCCTAAGAAAGCACCAGATCTGTAGATAAACACTGGGATCTGCCTTTGTTTTATCGGAGTAATCCTTGAGGTTTAGCCGATCGTTAGCCGACCACTGACTACTGTATTTGAGAAACCTTTTAATAAATAGAAAAACGACTTTTCTTTGTGTCTGGAAACTCGCTCGCAATGTGTGGGCTTGATTGGATAAGAGGATCAGCTCTACAGGTGACATGGATGGAAAGTATTAATAGAACCAAGAGACACAGAGTACCTGAAGGAAAGCTTAACTACTCAAGAGTTCTCAGATTTCGTTTAAGTGTCAGTTTTGTATCAGATGTTTCTTTTAAAATTCCTCAGCTGAAAATAGTTATAATTAAACAAACAAACAAAAAAATAAAAAATAGAACCAAAACCCAATGGATAGCAATGATCTTATTTGAAATCATATTTCGCTACAGTGAGAGACAATCTCCTGTACCTTTCTTCCTGAATTCTTGAGGAGACAAGCGAGATTGCATACATATTTTACTCAGAACAAAAAAATACACAAAACAGCTTTTTGTGGCTTTTTATATGCTATAGGGTTCCCAAACTGGGGATCACAAAACCCTCGGCTTCATGAGGGAACTGCATGGGTCTTATAAGTTGATGAAAAGCTAATAATTAATTATAATATAAAATACATTTTAAAATAAAAACAATCAAAATAAAATGTTTAATAAAAATGATAAAACTTTTCATTTTAATTACATGCCATGTGACCATTAATTAACATCAGAGAAATGTGCTCTTAAATTATTGCAATGCAAATGTGTTGTTAAATTATTGAAATAGAGAACTTAAAATCTCACAGCGTACTTTAAGTAAATATTTTACATCAAAGGTTGTAGTGTGTTATACTAAAAGTTGACTTCACTGTTCTCCAAGTGTTCTTATTCTGAGCTGGCCACCCCACCTACACTCTAAAACTTCTATAAAAGTAAAATATAACTATAATAATGTAGGCTATACATTTTACAAAAAGAATGTGTGTGTTAAATTAAAATATAGGTCATACCACCTGGTATTAAAAAATCATTATACACCACAATATTTTTAATGCACGAGTCCATTAAATCGACATCTCAAAGGTCGAATCTCGGTTGGGGGTCAGTTAGGATGTGATCTCTCCATGGTGCACTAATGGGAACACATGTCGTGTCAGGAGGGAGACCTCAGTCTATAGTTCATTATAATAATAACGCGTCATTAGCGCGCAGCAGCCACCTGCTGAAACTGGGGCAGGAGCGAAGGAAGGGGGTTAACTAACGCAATGCTGATTTATGTTCTTATGATGATTAATTTTCTTTCATCATCAGAAAGATTGAAACGTTGTATTCCACAGTATGAATAACCGTTCCATACCATGCCAAAAAATAATGAATTGGCTCGATGTGGGTCAACAGATAGCAACGTCAGGGAGAGGTGCACCTGCGTAAAAACGCATCGACACTTTCCCTATCATTTATCTCTATATGTTTGTAGAGTAAAGGGTGGCTCGCAGACAGCTGTATTGTGATACCTGTTCGATCGGCTTGAGTTTTTCCTCCTGCACTTCATCGCACACATAACTCTCCACTCAGTGCCGACTCGCCGTGAAGCGGGACTCGACAGTCAGCTGTTAATACGTCGCGAAAAGCATTGTGGGAAATGTATTTTCGGCACGCTCTTTGTGTCATTCTTACAATTAAGTGCCTAAAAGTCCCTAAAGCTATGATATTTATCGTTTTAGTTTTTCACTGTATAAAAAATGGCTTAAATGTGTGTTTTAACGGACTCATTGAAAATAATTCATATGTTTTATTGTGTTAGTCTCAAATTGTACCTGTATGTCATGACATTACTTAGTATGCCAACCTGGAAGGCTAATTCACAACAGGTTCCCTCAGGAAACTCTTGTAGATTTAGTAGTTTATTAATTCATGTGGTCAGCATTACTCGAAGCTGACTGATTTATCACCCTAGGTCACCTCTCCAGAATTGTTGTAGCCCAAGTTTAACAAGTTTAGGAGATTGTTTTGTAAATAATATATAAGTAGGCTAAGTACATGAACTGTATAAACTGTATTTTATGATGAAACAAACACACTTTTAAAAACTAGTTTTTTTTTTTAAGTTTCAAAGCTCAAAAGGCTTTTGAGCAATTTCAATAATTGTAGGAATGACCCAAATAAAACAAATAATTTCAGAGAAAGAAATCTCTTAAAAAATTCTCTCTAAAAATGTATGCAAGTTGTGCAGGCTTACTTTATTTTAAATAAAAAGTTCACAAAACAGCTTGAGCTGGGAGTATTGTTATCTCTGAACTAATTCCCACATCACACACATACTCGTACACACAAACAAAAAGTCTAAAAGGAAATGGAAAAAAATGTTGCTTTATAACAATCACAAACAACCTATCATATATAATATGTTCGAAAATAATCATTTAAATGTAAAATGTAAGAAGCAAAACTACCTGGATGCAATGTCAAATACACAAATATGCACGATTAATTTCAATGGTAAAATCACAAATCAATTTAATATATAACTTTTATGATCAGTTAGAACAGTCCTTAACTGTAGGTCTGGAAACCATACAAATATATGACAAAATGCAAATGTTTCTTTCGGTAAAGGGTATGTCATGTAAAAATGTGACAGTGCATTCTGAAATGTACAATGCAGATTTTACATGAACAGCACTTCCCTCAGGTAAAAGCACATTGTGTAATCCGAACTTTGACTGAAAAACAAAAAATCCCTATTTTTTAAATGCCAAATCAGTTTGCTTTTCGCAAAGTAAAGGTAAAACTTTTTTAGCCTCTTTCAGTAGAATACTGTTGCCTGTAAAGTAACTTAAATGCCAATGCACTTCACACAGTATTAGAAGAATGTTTCTGCCTAACCTTGACAGGAAATTTATAATCAAATCTAATATATCACAAGCTGGTGCATGGTGTCACAACACTAGAACTCAGAATCCTATCATTACTTGAAATCAAAGTCAACACATTTACGCCGTTTTGGGTGTCCAAAAACACTTTGTATCATCTTGATGTTTTGATGTGGGTTTTTTGAATGGTCTTTTGGGCAGGTCCACACTTGGGTCTTTTTTAGGCTACAATGCAGCACGTCATTGTTTTATTTTTTTCCATCTGTCATCTGCAGTTCTCAGACACTTACAGAGCTTTGTAATTTACACAACATAAACACAGCCTTTTGTGACCAAAGATACTTATCATTTCACTGTAAATGCTGTCGTCATTGTCACATGGGGAACTAGTTTTTTATCTTTTCGTTCCTAGAACAGAATCATCTGAAGACAAAAACAAACTAAGTTTTCAGAAGAAAAAATACAACCCACTAAAACAGGCTGTCCAGTTGGGTTCACAGTACAAATGCAGGTTTAAATTATTTAGGTTCATCTCTAATGTCAAATGATTCCTGGAACACCTGCAGGAACCGGACACATTTTGCTTACATAGTGCCACAATCTTGACGGGCACGTCTGGCAAGGTCACATTCCAGCAGAAAATAGTTAGCAAGCCTGTTTCTGTGGGCAAAGTTCATAATATAGCAAGTTCTGACAGTATTACCAGACATCATTGTAGAAGGTCTTGTAGACTTTAAAGTGGATCTGAGTTTTTACAAAATCCAAGGAGCTTTGGTACAGCCAGCTGGGTCCTCCTTTATCAGATATGAAGATTCGAGATTCCTCTGCATTTTATGTTTGCATTTCGAAGTAGATTTGGGGTAGATAAATCATGAGTGCACATGAAAAGCTCCTTTTGTAGGTCTCATCTGGTATGAGTTTTCTTTAAGCGTAGTGAGAATGTGGGGGTTGAACTGTATAACTGAAACCTGTCCCTGTGTCCCAGTCCATGACAGCTCCAGTCAAATGTCTCTGGCCTCAGTCGGACCAGACACACTGATGTCCCTTCAGAGTGCAGGCAGTCTGGTAGAACTGCCCCACGCATGGTTGAAGCTATGACAGGTTTCCGGATAACCCTGGAAAAAAGAGGGAAAGTGAGGGATGGAGAGAAGAGAAAAAGCATGAATGAGTGAATGAATCTAAAACGTCTCAGAATAGTTCTCCAATGGCAACCTACATACATATATCAGTGCTACATGCTGGACATCAAAATTGAGGAGGCAGTTTTTGGGCAGTTTTATGGATTTGGGTTTTTAGTACACACTATGGTTCAAACGTCTGGGGTCAATAAGAATTTTTTTTATTTATACTTTAAGAATGAATTAAATTGATCAGAAGTGACAATAAAGACATTTATAATGTTACAAATTAGTTCAAAATAAATGCTGTTGTTTTGAACTTTCTATTCATCAAACAATCTTGAAAAAAAAATCGGTAACACTTTCTATGAAGCCCGTATTTATAATACATTATAAGGGTATTCTTAAGGCATTATAATGAATGCATAATGCATTATAAAAAAACGTATAATATGTTATATCAACTCATGAATAATCATAACAACAGTTATAATACATCATAATACTTATTGTATATATAAAATATATATATATCTATTGGATTTGAGACTTTAGTCTTTGCAACTTTACAGATCTTCTTTATGCAGCAAGAGCTTGTAACACTTCAAAGAGAAAGGAAAAATTGAAATCGCATCATATGACCCCTTTAAAAAAACATCTTATCAACTCCAAACGTGGGACTATCAACAAGCAACCATTATCTTAGAATTTTTATTTGTCACTAGTACTGACTGTTCATAAAATTCACAAATGTTAATTAATTAGTTAATTTCTTGATTTATTTCATACTGTGAGCACACTGGTTATTTTGTTCTAATGACTGCCCTAGTTTTAGATTTTTCTTCAGGTTTATTCATCTGACATAACTCCAATAGTGAGTAGAAAAAAGATGTAGTCAACTAAACACAATGTAAATGCTTCCTAAATATTATTTTAGTCACTATTTTGGCTTATGTTGTTGGAAAGGGTGTCCCTTGCAAGAAGATCAACATATTTGGGCGTCTCTGCCATAAAAAAATGTAAAACCCCCTGCACTAAAGCATAAAATAAAGCTGCTAGGGAGATTCACCAATTCGCCATAACTTTCATTTTCCATTATGCTCACATTATCGCTTTTAGGTCATGCCACCTGCTGCAGAATATTTCTTCCTCATTTTTCTCTTTATTCACACACACACACACCTCTGCTCAGCAGCTGTAAGTTACGCCCTTCCTCTTGTACTTGTAGTTGTAGAACCTGCTGGAGAAGCTCTTGTCTCAGAGTCTCCTGAACCAAACCCATCCGCTCTAACTTCTCGCCATTCAATCTCAGGAGAGCACGACCTGACAAAGACAAAGTGACAGAGAGAGAGACAGTTTCACTAGACACGAGCGCTTTGGAAACACACAAGCTCTGCAGCCTCTGCATTATGTATGCACAGTTTTGCTGGCAGCTATAAACAAGTTACAGCATTGCAAATCCCCCTAAGGTTATTATCTCCGTGTTCCCAGTGATCTTTGCATGTGTGACTATGGTAACATGATGCGTGGAACCGCTGCCTGAGGGCACAGGCCGCCTCGGGTTCATTCCCCACTTTATTTCCAACTGAGCCTCTCGTGCTGTGACTCTAAACACTTCAGTCCACAGCTTTGCAGAAAAAACACTGCACCTGTTTTTTAACTCTCTATATTCCTTTTCTCTCAATTTCCTTTTCTATGGATCTCACCCAGTGTGTCTGTGATCTTGATGCTTTGTGTCCACTGAGAGAAAAGAGAGGATTTGTGGAGGACGGGAAGCCACACGGGTCTCTAGTGAGCAAGAGGGCACTCAAGGAGTGAGTGGGAGAAGCAGCGGTCTAAGCGCCAGTGTGTGAGTGGGACCCCGTGATATGCTCAGACATGAGTCGCATATTCACACCATAATGCTTCAAACTAGGGCTGTAGCTGTCGATTATTTTAGTAATCGAGTATTCTACAGATTATTCCATCGATTAATCGAGTAATCGGATAAGAAGTCATTTTTCTTTATTAAAGAGCAATACTAAATATACAAGAGATAATAAGATAGATCTCTTAAAATAAACAACTAATTTGTTTTCTTTTTAGAAAAATTTACATTTTAACCTGCAGTTACAAATGTATAAATAATATTTTGTTATTTTAAAAATAAAAAATTGAATACTGATATTTAAAATTATTTTAAAAACGAAAAGATACTTTAAATGTCAAATTAAAACCGCCAGTAGGTGGCAGCAAGTCACTGTTAAGAAGTGAGTCATTCCGATTGAACCGAATCATTTAAACGGTTGATTCATTCAGAAACGAAACGCCGTCATGTTGCTCAGAGACGCAAAACAGCGCTGTGACTTTTTGGATTATTATTTTTTTGCTAAATCAGGCAATATAGTGTCTAAAACGTAAGTCTCTTAATATTACCTTCTTGTTTATTTAACTGTTAAATAAAATCTCTTTCTTTCTGTGGTGTTTTTATGCACAATGGCGCTTAGTCTTTCACAACACATAGCAAACTTAGGGACATCATAACTAGCCACCATATTGATTTACGATCTTAAATATGTCCAGCGCTTTTTTACAGTCTGTGGCCCAGCGTTTATCGGGTTGTGCGTCAGTAATAATGGTCCGTGGGGAAACACGGTGTTCCGTGTGTAGTTAACAGTAAATGGACTAAACGAAGCCTCGAGGCAAATAATTTGCCTCGATGATTTTTTGTATTCGAGTTACTCGAGGTATTCGAGGAATCGTTTCAGCCCTACTTCAAACCCAAGAAAAACATGGTAAAATAATAATGAAGGATATCAGTATGACCAGTGAGTCCTAGCTTAAAAAAATCCAACTGGCTGCAGCTTTCCCCATTGATGGCCAAAAAAAGTACTCATTTATTTCAACTTAATTTTTTGGCAAAAAAAAAAAAATACACTACCATTCAAACGTTTGTGGTCGGTAAAATTCTGAAATTATAATATTGTAAAATATTATTACAATTTTAGCCATTTATTATGTCTTCAGTGTTACATGATCCTTCAGAAATCATTCTAATTTGCTGATTTGGTGCTCAAGAAGCATTTCATTATTATATATTCATTAAACATTATTATAATTTCATCAATCATTATTATCAAAGTTGTGCTGCTTAATATTTTTGTGGAAACCATAATACTTTTTCCAGAATTATTTAATGAATAGAAAGTTAAAAAGAACAGCATTTATTTATTTATTTTTTCACAAATCAAGTCTGTACTGTCACTTTTGATTAAATTAATGCACCTTGCTGAATAAATGTATTATTATGATTTTTTTTAAATATACTGACCCGAAACTTTTGAACAGTGCTGTACATCACTAATGTTATTACATGACATTATATACGACAGTAGATAAAGTTTTTCAGTGCCTGATTCTTTTCATTGACAGCTTGTCTTTCACAGCTCAGGCAAGTAGCTAATGAAGGCTTTGGGACTGTACATGTTCATGCATCATGAAGGAAAATGATACATGTCTCAGATAAATGTCTCAAAAACAAAACTAAGTGTCCATGAGCATAGATAGCGGATGTCCAGTTTCATACTTTTGAGGATTCAGTGCAAGTACTAAAAAACTACATTTTCTAGAATATTGAAAATGGAGCATGAAAGACTAAAGCACTATAAATTCAGGGGTTGAGAATGAAATAGAACCAGTTCTTTGACAAGAGATGTATTTTACTAGATGAGCACAGGTTGGCTGACCTTCAGCTAAAAGGGTATGCTTCTGTCATACCATATGAGATATAGTAGATGTGCTGGTGTCAAGGGATTGGTCTATAACTGCCGAGTATGCAATACCTTTTAAAAGGTGATTGTGCAGGGTCATTGTAAGATTTTACACAGAATGCGATTTCCATATGAATAATGGCTAACATGTTAAAATCACATTATATATTAAATTATAAACAATAATAGTTTTTTTGTTTTATGCTGGATAACACACCTGTAATGGCGTGGTGGGAGAAGGCTTCAACGTAGGTCAAGTAGTTGTGTGGACAGTGTTTCTTCAGCCATCTGCACACATCCTGCTGAGACCACAAAACCACTGGCCTGGAGAGACACGGCAAGGTTGGGCTGGTGTGGTAAACAGAGTACGATTCACCTGAACGTAACTGAAATACAAAAAAAGAAACAGAGCATGGGGAAGAGAGAGACAGGGAAACTAATTTAAATATGCAGTTCACAGAGAAGCGGTATTGAAAAACAAATCTCAAAATGTGACTGAATTGTATGCGTCCTTCTGGAGTCCTACCACGCATGAATGCCCAACTTTTTATAACAAATCTCAAAATGTGACTGAATTGTATTCGTCCTTCTGGAGTCCTACCACGCATGAATGCCCAACTTTTTATAGCAATACTAATCTGAAATCAATCTCTTGCAGAATAAAAAAAAGTATATAAACAGATAAACAGCTCTCCCTTCTGCTAAGACCTCTGGGAAATTTTTTTTTTTTTTAAATAACTGTGTTCCATGTCATGCACCGGCAGTGATTGAGATGGATGTTTTCATCTTACACAGCCATCTGATTGGCTGCCTAACGGACCCGGCCATGATTCTGCACATCGAGCTGTATAAATGAAGGCCATTCTAGAATGATTAGCATATAGCAATACTAATCTGAAATCAATCTCTTGCAGAATAAAAAAAAAGTATATAAACAGATAAACAGCTCTCCCTTCCGCTAAGACCTCTGGGAAATATAATTTTTTTTTAAATAACTGTGTTCCATGTCATGCACCGGCAGTGATTGAGATGGATGTTTTCATCTTACACAGCCATCTGATTGGCTGCCTAACGGACACGGCCATGATTCTGCACATCGAGCTGTATAAATGAAGGCCATTCTAGAATGATTAGCATTTGTTACGATGGCTGCGCTAGTGACATGAGCCACAATAACACTCGCTTGACCTTCATCACACACTTCCATATGATCACAGACTAATTATACAAAATCATCCTGCAAAGATAAATCCAGCAAATCATCCACATTTAGAGCTACTGAGTGTATATGAGAGCTAATGAAACTGAGTTTAATGCATCTGTGACATACAATATTATGATGTTTGTTTACTGTGACACCAAAGAAGCATTGCTAATATTCACACTACAGTTCAGAAGTTTGGGGTCAGTCAAATTTTATTTGAAAGAAAATAATTTTATTTGGCAAGGGTGCAACCAATTGATCAAAAGTGACAGTAAAGACATTTATAAATTACAGAAGATTTTTATTTCAAATAAATGCTTTATATTCTTTAAAAAATCCTAAAAAAAAAAGGTATCATGGTTTTCACAAAAATGTTAAACAGCACAACTGTTTTCAACAGAGTGTCAACAGTCTTAACAAATAAATAAAATAAAACATAAAAAAAAAAAGAATAATCTGACCGACCCCAAACTTTAATATCATAAAACTTCCAAAGTGACCCAAAAAATGGAGTGTGGTGGGCTCATGGATAAATGAAAAACAATGCGATGTGCAACTAATAAGTATTATGTGCCCTTGTCCATTGGTGTTGAACACTGTATCCAATCAAACTCTACTTTATTATATTCTATAATAAATACATTATATATTATTTATATATTATATTTGACTATTTTCTAATGTGCTAGGTTGCCGTAAATTCTGGTGACTTGTTTCACAAATAGTTTCATTCCCTGTGTTTTGCATATTTTCTTCCCTTTCCTTAGTGTTCCATTTCATTAACAGTCATTTATCCTCAGAAAATCACAGCCCTCTATTTTCCCACTTCTCCCTCTATTTGTTTTGTTTTTCTAAGCCATTTGCCGCCATCTGTACCCCATCCCTCAAGTTCATCTTCCATTTTCTTTCTCCTTCACAGTTTTTGCCCCATCTCTACTGCTCTCTCTCTCTTTCTCCCTCAGGCAACTTTCTACTTTATGCCTTTGCTGTGTTTGCCCTTGAGGGCAGTCGGGAATTCTTTCTTCTGCAACTGCAGGAAATCGCACACATACATTCTTGCACTGCACATACATGTATACATGCATGCATGCACACATAAAGGCTGAATAAGTGACTGTTCCACTCAGCTGGTCCTGGGCAGGATGCACATCTCTCCAGCAACTGTCTTTGTAGGGCATAAGAACACTGCGGTCCCTCTATGGCTGTAGAACCCCTCTTAAAATAATAGTTCGCTTAAAAATGAAAATGTACTCACACTTTGGAAATTCAAGATGTAGATGAGTTTGTTTCTTTATCAGAGCAGATTACATTACATGCTCACCAATGGATCCTCTGCAGTGAATGGGTGCCGTCAGAATGAGAGTTAATGATGGATCTGTTTATTACAAACACACAGCTGTGCGCTTCACAAGAAATTAATTGATGGGACTGGAGTCATGTCGTCTACTTGTGGATTATTGTGATGTTTTCATCAGCTGTTTGGGCTCTCATTCTGACGGCACCCATTCACTACATAGGATCCATTGGTGAGCATGTGATGTAATGCACATGATAAAAAATTATAAATATCTCCAAATCTGTCCCGATAAAGAAACAAACTCATCTACATCTTGGATGGCTTGAGGGTCAGTAAATTTTCAACAGATTTAATTTTTGGAGAAAATATTCCTTTAAGCCCTTGTAGATGAGATTATCAGGCATGTCAGTGAGTGCATTTACATCTTTTTAAGTACCTTGTTTGTGGCTTATAAATAGATCTGACTAAGCAGCTTTCAAACTTTTCCTATTTTAATGCCCATTATTCGAGATACTTTCTTGAACTGCACTCTGACACAATGGAGACAAGCTGATGCAATCCTTCTTACTCTGCAATGTCCCTATAGGCAATGCTATAGAGAGAGTCTATACATTACAGAATCTGTCAGTGAGAAAAGAATTCACACCACTTAAATGTAAAACATTAATTATTTACAGCATGAGTTCCATTCACACAGACCCTAGAGGATCAGTGTGAGCACAATAATGAGAAGATACAAACCCTAACCATCAAAAATGGCCCCCAGTACACAAATGCATACATAACAGTCACATTTTTGACTACAAATAGTCAACAGGCACTTGAGGTCCTTATTTCTTTGATCATTCTGCGATGACATGTGGCGTGTCTTGGCAAAGTTTATAGATAATCACAATAGCGCTGATGAAAGTGAAAAAAGATTTATTTTCTTTTTTGTTCACTCTTTTTTTTCTGGGAAGAGCACACTGTGTGGTGAGATGTCAGTGAGTCTTTCATGTACTGAGATACACAAACTTGCATTGTTGAGAAAAATACTAACAAGTGTAACTGGGCTGAACAAAGGATTTGTATATGAAGCCATTGGTGGAGAGATAAAACAGAGCTGTTTATCTCTCCTGTCACTGTAGGAAGAGGCTAACAAGATTCACTATTCATTAATGATGGTTTAAATTAAGGCCAAAAAAGTGCAGAGGTTAGTTAGTGTAACCCCTCTCTCCCAGGTCCTCACGCCACACCTCGTTCTTGTTTCCGAGTGGGTCTCGAACCCGGGTTCCAGCATGGGAGGCGGACGCACTAACAAGGAGGCTAAATGACTGCAGCCACTAGCGTCAGTCGCTAGTTTACCTGCACAGCACCTACCCGCTGGCCTCCCGTTACATTAGGATCTCATCAGCTCCTGTTTGGGCTTTTCATGAGGAATAAATTAACATACTGTAGATGTCGGATCACGCCAAGCTTTTGATCATGAATTCACTTTTTGGAAAATCAAAGGCAAACAGTCTGAACCTTCGCACTCGGTTCAGCAAAATGCAACACATTTAAACCCAAGTTCAGAAGATTCACCTTAAGTCTGGCGTTCCTCTTCTAATTACTCTGGCAAAAAGCAAGATTTGTGAACGTTGTAGAAACTGGTGTTTGAGACTTGAAATAAATTAGATGAGACAATAAAAACATATGAAACATTTTTATCCATTATAAAATAATAATACATAATAATATATAGCTGATGTTCTTTTGATCTTTGTATCATATATATCATATTTTCCACAAAAATATTAAGCAGCACAACAGTTTTCAATATTGATAGTAATAAGAACTGTTACTTGATCACCAAATCAGCATATTAAAATGCTTTCTGAGGAGCCTTCTTTTAGCGACCCCAAAGTATATTTTAAACACTTAGTGACCCCAAAGTATTTATGTATTCTAATATATAAAAATGATACTATACTATGTGTAAAAATTACTTTCAGAGAATGGCAGCTCCTATCTAATGCGTTAGTAACATTTCAATTTAGCAAAATTGTTTAAACCCTCATATTGAACCCACTAAACAAAATTTCCAAATGAACAGCACCTCTGCTAATTTCACTGAGGAGATTAAAAAAAATGAATTTAGCACTAGAAAAAGAGAAATGGAAAAGAAAATGGAAATGACCACAGAACACTGGATTTGCCTCAAGTAATTACTTTTGAATACTATTAATTAAAGGCAGTACAGATAATATTATCTATCTCAGTTTAACAAAATCAGGTTTGGGTCTAATTAGTATGTTCAAACCTGTCGTAAAATCTAAGAGGAGTTTAATTGTGTGGGCGAGACTGACTTTGACCCACAAAGCTCTGCAGACCAGACTAGAGGCACTTGCTTCGTTAATATGCTAATGCAGAAGATCAAATGAAGTTAAAAACACACATTACGATCCATTTCTTTGCTCGCAGTGCTCAAATCAGCAGTGCCCATATGACCTGAGTCCCACAAGGCTTTTTAAAGCCATTCTGTGGAGAGTGGTCTCTATCTTCTCTACCCGCTGGCCTAACAGCATCTTACTCATTCTCTACAAACGAAACACGCTTTTAGATGGATGGAAAGATGGAGAGGGAAAGGAAGCGTTTTGTTGCCAGACCCCCCCACCACCCCACCACCTTTTTTAATGCACAGGTTTTCATACAAGTGCATTTCTGAAAGGCAAGAACATTTTTCCCAGTATTAATAATGCAGCAACGGACAGCCTTACATACATTATATCAGCACACAAATTCTCAAATTATACCTTTCAATAGCTAAAGTATGGAATAACTGAAAGCTGTCACGGCATTAGCTCTGCTGTATAATAATTATAGTTTCTACAGCCTACTTTGTGGTTTTTCATATCGGTCACATAAATTTGCACTGCAAATAGTGAAGTTACTAGTTTATCTACTTATCCTTTTATATGATATATGAATATGGTAATCAACTAGCTACATTTTTGAGTAGCTTGGCCAGCACTGGTCTTTCTCAATGTCCTCTTGAGATCAATTTCAACAACGTCTGAAAGTGCACTAGAAAGAGCTTGAAAAAGATTTGGTTTTGATACTCAAGTCATGTTAATGAGATGGTACAAAATGATGATCATTTGAAGCTGATACCGGGAATACATAAAAACCACTTGGCTTTGTACTTATCTTTATTATTTAATCTGAAGAAGAGGAATGTATGTCTTTCTCATGCTCAATGAGACTTTTAAACCACCATCTCTGATAATAAGACAAAAGACTCTTATCACAGACTGCGATGACGTGTTTCCACAGTTATTAACGTCATAAATGTAGAAAATATAAGTTTTTTATATTTTCATTTTCAAAAAATGTAATGTACATTTATAACACTATGCTATATTACCATCAAATTGCATATAAATTGGCAAATTATATATATTGGCATCAAATTACAAAAAAAAAAAAGTTATGTAACACCATGACTGAAAAACTGCCAGGAAAAATTAGACATCTTTCTCTGTTCAGATTTCTATAATCAATCTCTATATTTTTTCTCTTTAGGAAAGTTGTGGAAACATTATAATGATTTTTTGGGGGAATTAAAAAAAATCATATATTTGTTACACTCCCGTTCACCAATATAGAAGCTGACCCAACTATCATGTGAAAAGGGTTCATGTATGCTCACATTCAGATAGACTGAGATGTTTTATTAAAGATTTCCTTCTTGGTCTCACCTGCAGTCCTTCGGTTCCAGGCTGTTGGAGTAGTTTGACCGTTCGGCCGCCGGCTGTTTTGCGGCTGTGCCCTTCATGCCAGGTAAGGTTTCCACCTGCACAACGACTCAGCTGGTACTTAAAGTCCTCTGGAAGAGCCCTGTACTCCACCGCAGGACGACAGAAAGTAAAACTGGAGGCCGCTGCAACAGAAAAAGAGAGATTTGGCATTTATTCATTCATTTAAACACAAATTCCATCATTCTTTCTTACATTCTCACTTCCCTCTTCAGAAAGACACAGAGATGTGCAGCAGCAGCAACCTGGCATCAGGATGACTAGTGCCTTGTAGTGATGTCCATCAAAAATGCTGTGGTTACAGGTCAGTTTGAGGACAGGAGTTTAAGAGAAGAGTTTAAGGTTTAGGCTTAAGTAAAAGCAAATAAGAAATGTTTGAATGACCCATATCTCCTGCGGCTGACTGGGTGGCTTGGATTCTTCCCAGAATAATACCTAAAGACGCTAGTCAGCAAAGTTAATGGGAAAATTATGCATTAGCGTGTCAGAGGGTGATAAAAAAAAGCAGAGCATTGGTAGCCCGTGGGGTAATCTAATGAAAAGCATATGAGGCTCCAGATTTCCAGGAAGGAAAACTTTAAGTGCTGCTAAATACCGAACGCCTCAGAAACATCGGTTCTTGCTGAGCTAGACAAAACTAGCATTTGCAATTCATGAAACAGTTAACAGAAAATATAATTAATAAAGACGTCTGCTAGGATCTTCCTGGTACAAAATGTGCTTTAAAGGAATAGTAGACTTTGGTTCTTTTGTGGAACACAAAAGAATACATATTGAAAAATGCTTCAGTGTTGTTTTTGGCAGGGTTATTATAGTTAACTAAAACTAAAAAAATTATATAATTAGGTTATTAATTAGGTTTTGTTATTATGTTTAGAAAAAAAAATGTTGATAAGTTGATGCAGTAAAATAAATCAAATGAAATAAAAATTAATAAATGATACTAAAATATCACTACAGTTTTTGGACCCCACTGCCTTTCATTATATGAACATAACAGCTAAAAAAAATTATTCAAAATATCTTTGTTTGTGTTCCACAAAAGAACGAGTCATGCAGGTTTGGAACAACATGAGTAAATGATGACAGAATTTTCATTTTTAGGTGAACTATCCCTTTAACACACAAAAAGACAGTGTACATACATTTAACTGTGAGAGCAAAACTGTGAAAAAAATGTGCATATTTCTAAAAGCAATACAGCACACTAGCACAGCACAGTTTCGCTCGACTGGTGACTGTAAATGAGTCAGTGGGCAGCATAAACAGATTTTCTTCCAGAAGCTGCGTGAGGCTAGTGCATTAACAGACAAAGACAGAGACAGTGTGCGTATGCGCTCATTAAAACCTCAGACTTCTAATCACCAATTTAGTCTTAGCACAAATGAGTACAATCAGTCATCTCTGTGCATGACAGTTTGTGTGATGGTAATATATCTCCATATGTGTGTGTGTGTATGCATAAGCACGAGTTGATGAGAGGGAGAGACTATAAGTTTGTGTGTGTGTTGGAAGGTGCAGGCCTGGATGAGATAAAAGAGATGTCTTTTGCTCTCGTTCCCTGCAGCCTCACAGGCGGCTACAAAGGCTGTCCTCATCAAGAGTGCATGGGGGATGCCTGCCTGTGTGAATGCATTTGGGATGGAGTCACAGATGAACACAGTCTTTCATCACAGTGCCTCTGAAGCAGACATTAGAGAGATGTCGCACAACTGTGGCTGGAGGATGAAAACACGCCAAGGCCTGTTAGTCCTGGACAGATGTTGCCCTTATTTCTATTTGTGCACAAAAAGATGTGCTTCTAAATCTAGAAACAGTATATCCTCCTGAAACCTTATTCTTGACCCACTAACGGGAAAATGGAAAAGTCTATAGAAAGCAGAGTTTTATATGTACATTTGCATTCAGGTCTGTAAGATTTTTTTAAATGGTTTTAAAAAGAGTTTTCTTATGCTCACCAAGGCTGCATTTGAGCAAAAAAAAAAAATACAGTAAAACAGTCAATTTTGTAAAAAAAAATTCTATTTAAAAACAACTGTTTTCTATTTGAATATATTTTAAAACATAATTTACTGCTGTGCTGACAACACTGATTTTTCAGCAGCCATTTCTCCAGTCTTCAGTGTCACACGATCCTTCAGAAATCATTGTAATATGCTGCTTTAAGAAACATTTCCTATTATTATCCAGAAGAAGTTCAGAAGAACTGCATTGATTTGAAATAGAAATATTTTGTAACATTATGCATGTCTTTACTGTCACTTTTGATCAATTAATGGGTCCTTGCTGAATAATGGTCTTAATTTATTTCAAAAAATCTTTTGAATAAAAGTGTATGTGGTTCTTGTATGAAAAATCTAATCTATGTTCAAGGCTGTAACCATCTTAAATTATTATTAGATGAATATTCATAGTGGTATACCAGTACAGTCCAGTGGCTGATTTGTAAAAAGAGTACGGTAATTTATTTATTGATACAATCATGTAGCTCCAAACCTGTACGATTTTTTTATTCTGTAAAGCACAAACAAATTGCTAAATGAGCAATTTAGCAAAATGTTCATGTTGCTCTATTCCATAAAACTAAATGGTGACCAGATGTTGTCCATGTCCAGACTTGACAAACAACAACACCAATAGCAATTTTTTGTGTCATTTTCATTCACTGTATGGAAAAAAGCAGCATCACCATCTCCATTTGTTGTCTACAGAAGAAATAAAATGATATGAGTTCAGAATGACATGAGTGTGAGCACATGATGACACAACTTTCCTTTTTAGGTTAAACTATTCCTTTAAACTATTACATTTGAATATCATGAATATGTGGTTACAGCCAGGCTTCATGGCCAAGCACATGTGACCCATTTTTCATTGCATGTGTCAATAAAAAAAAAAAATCTAAATCCATATTTTATCTAGAGATCCATCATCCATGACAGCTCTTTATTCCTTGAAACAATTAAATCCAGGCCAAGGTGTTTTTCTCACCTGCTGTACCCACTGGACTGAACTAACGATGTGGTCTCTTGTGAGAAACCAAGCAAGTGTGCCAGAGATCTCCGAACAGCATGAGGGGTTTGGACTTCGGGAAGGGAGAGAAACACAACATCTGTGTGAAGTAATGAGCTACAGACTGAAAGAGAGAGAAATGTGGAGCTGTAGCTGCTTCAGATCTGTTTGGCCTCATCTATGCTGATGAATGCGAAAATGAATATGCAAGCCTTCATTAACGTGGTGTAGTGACACAAACTGCTCAACAGGTAACTGGTTCACTAGAAAACTACAGAGATTGAAGACAGTTTCATGGTGTTCTGAGATTGCATACAGTTCTAGGTTTGAATGTGTGAGCGAAAAAGATAGAGTTTTTTCAGGTTTTCAAGGACATGTTGAGACGTGGAATGGTGTGCAGGGTTTTGTCAATGAGAAGCCATTATTACAAGTCGACACCTTTCAATTTACACACAAAACTTCACAACATATCAATAAACCAGTTATTTTTGCATTATATACTCAATGGAGAGCCGGATAAATAAATTAAAAAAAACATTATTGCTTGCTTATTAGAGTTACGAGTATTCGTTAAGCAAATGTAGCGCGTGTAGATTAATTAACAGCAAATAACTCAATTCAAAATTAATTTGAACTGATTCAAAATACAAGGCTGCGACCCTGAACACACTGAAACCCAAAAATTGATGAGCCATCATACACACATTAGCAGACTGTCAACATGCGTAATTCTTTAAAACCAACTATGTCACTGGGTACAGGCTATTTTATCCTGAGCAGATGCTCAGATAGCTGTTGCAATTACAACATTAATATTTAATTCAAATTATATGATATATTCAAACTTATATAATCAGGAAATTAAAAAGAGAATATTATTCTGGGACAGCAGATACATCGAATCATCTCTAGCTTGCAACGTACTAACGACTACGATCATCTTTATGAATAAAATGAAATAACATAATTACCGTCTACTGCCATGTCAACAATCCAGACTCTGCAACAAGAAACAATACTCCAGTTAGATTAAAAGTTGGGAACTGAGGTGTCCCATTTTCCGCCCTGGGTGCCTTGAAAGGTGTTTCTTTAGCAGGCACATCCAGTGTGTAGTGATCGACTCACGCGCTTGACAGTGTAAAATATGAAAGTACACACATCGCGCGCTGCTCATTCTCACACTGACGCCTGCCCACGCGCACTGTTCACTTCAACCAGCTCTGTTATGAAGCTTTTCATATTTTGTGAAGAAACGCCTCTTTATTACATAATGTATGTAATATATTTTAAATGTACGATCTCTTAAATAAAATAAATGAAACATACCAAGTATGTTATAGCCTATAGCCTATCATAAATAAATATCATGTGATCGCACGCAACCTATATAAAATGGGCTTTGCTAAATTGACTCTTAAATCTACACATTTTTAAAAAGTAATTAAAATATGCAATTCATGTGGAACCCCCTAGCATCGTGTATTAGGTTATTTCTAATCGTTATATTTGTCACCAAAGGGGTGTTTCGTGAGAAACAGTCGTCTGATTCTCTCTCACGTCCCAGCGAGAGAACGCAAAGCCTGTAATTATGTGAACGGCAACATGCACATTAGGGGATGTATTTATGTGACCCTTCAAATATTTCATAAAAATTCGGAAAATAATTTAAAATCATTATATTGTTAGCTTTATTGACTAGAATTATGCACAAATGCCTGTATTATATCCTACACTAATGTTTATAAAACGATTGTAAAATCTTAGATATTTTCTTCTTGCAATATAAACACTAGAGGGAGGCATTTCACCTCAATTCTCTCAGCAAATCTTCAACAAGAACCTCGCCTAATTAAACCCCATTGTACGGGTTCTGAGCAGAAGTTTGTAGGTTTGCTACTAGTTTGCAAAAACAGTCCTCCTGTGAGTATCAGACCTACACCGGAATATGCATTAATAAAGTAAACAGTACCCACGTAATAACCAGCTGCATCCCCTGAGGTTCAGTCGGTGGATATTTTTCTATCCAGTGAGATCTCGGGAGCGAAGGACTGTCAGATTTGAAAAGTTAAAAAATATAAGAAATGGGACAGGGGGCTCTTTTTAAGTACAGGTAATACAGCTAAGTTGTGCGTCGTCGTTACACTATACTTGCTTAACGCCACCCATTCAAATTACCCTCGCGGTTGTTTGCACGTTATCGGTCAACATCCGGGTCAGAAGAAAGAACTTCAGCACTCAATTTCGAGAAACTTTACCGAGTACTGTAGGCCTACATGCAGTCCTCAAACCATTCAGGCACTTTTAGACATCAGTGTGTTGTTTGCAGCCTATATACACACAGGCACTACTTTAAAACACCTTACAGTTAAAATTACAATAGGTCTATCAGCTTAAATCAAACTCTCAAAAAATACTTTTAAAACTAACAAAAATGCAATTATTCAATCATTCATATGTGGGCAAACCTGAATTTACCATCAGTATACCTTATACACTGACAGATAATTTGCTTTAAATAAAAATCTTCTTCTTAATTAACAAATGTTAGTCATGTGAAATACACACATTTGAAGTGTATTTAATAATGATAACTGACTAGGGAAACTTGAAATGTTATGTTTGTGTGATTGCACATTATAGTAGTCTACTTGTTGGGCCATGGGGTTCCATCTATAAAGGCTTGTCCTGGGCCCTGAGAGTTCAAGTGATGGCCCTGAACAGCACTTAAAAAAAACGTATCCTTCTGTCATTTCTGTCATCACTGTTAAAATGATAATAGTGACAGTATAACATCCAATATTGGATTTATATTGGGGGGAGGGTCTGACTTTAAGTAGTGTTGTCACGTATGAAAGTGAAGTAGCATCACTGATAGAATCTGAGGGCAAATTAGCCATCTCTACTAAAGTATTCTCTCTGTTTTGCTTCTCTGTTGTGTTGAGATGTTTTCTTTTCATCTTTCTGAATTGCTGTATTTGAGAAATATTGTTGTGGAGTAGCCTACAGGCTTATGATTTAAATTTCAGTATCATATCTGTAAAACTTTGATATAATATCTGTAAACTTTAAACTTTTGATGAGATGTTGAGATGATAGTGAATCCAAGAAAGTTTTACTCCAAGCTCTGTACTGAGTTCTATACATTTGTCTTGCAGTTTTGGTGAAAAGAGAAGAAACTGATTTGGTTCTGGACAGAGAACAAACATTCTCAGTCTTGTTTC
>NW_015665129.1:1389319-1428159 GCF_001515625.1 Sinocyclocheilus rhinocerous
GTGTCCCATTTTCCGCCCTGGGTGCCTTGAAAGGTGTTTCTTTAGCAGGCACATCCAGTGTGTAGTGATCGACTCACGCGCTTGACAGTGTAAAATATGAAAGTACACACATCGCGCGCTGCTCATTCTCACACTGACGCCTGCCCACGCGCACTGTTCACTTCAACCAGCTCTGTTATGAAGCTTTTCATATTTTGTGAAGAAACGCCTCTTTATTACATAATGTATGTAATATATTTTAAATGTACGATCTCTTAAATAAAATAAATGAAACATACCAAGTATGTTATAGCCTATAGCCTATCATAAATAAATATCATGTGATCGCACGCAACCTATATAAAATGGGCTTTGCTAAATTGACTCTTAAATCTACACATTTTTAAAAAGTAATTAAAATATGCAATTCATGTGGAACCCCCTAGCATCGTGTATTAGGTTATTTCTAATCGTTATATTTGTCACCAAAGGGGTGTTTCGTGAGAAACAGTCGTCTGATTCTCTCTCACGTCCCAGCGAGAGAACGCAAAGCCTGTAATTATGTGAACGGCAACATGCACATTAGGGGATGTATTTATGTGACCCTTCAAATATTTCATAAAAATTCGGAAAATAATTTAAAATCATTATATTGTTAGCTTTATTGACTAGAATTATGCACAAATGCCTGTATTATATCCTACACTAATGTTTATAAAACGATTGTAAAATCTTAGATATTTTCTTCTTGCAATATAAACACTAGAGGGAGGCATTTCACCTCAATTCTCTCAGCAAATCTTCAACAAGAACCTCGCCTAATTAAACCCCATTGTACGGGTTCTGAGCAGAAGTTTGTAGGTTTGCTACTAGTTTGCAAAAACAGTCCTCCTGTGAGTATCAGACCTACACCGGAATATGCATTAATAAAGTAAACAGTACCCACGTAATAACCAGCTGCATCCCCTGAGGTTCAGTCGGTGGATATTTTTCTATCCAGTGAGATCTCGGGAGCGAAGGACTGTCCGATTTGAAAAGTTAAAAAATATAAGAAATGGGACAGGGGGCTCTTTTTAAGTACAGGTAATACAGCTAAGTTGTGCGTCGTCGTTACACTATACTTGCTTAACGCCACCCATTCAAATTACCCTCGCGGTTGTTTGCACGTTATCGGTCAACATCCGGGTCAGAAGAAAGAACTTCAGCACTCAATTTCGAGAAACTTTACCGAATACTGTAGGCCTACATGCAGTCCTCAAACCATTCAGGCACTTTTAGACATCAGTGTGTTGTTTGCAGCCTATATACACACAGGCACTACTTTAAAACACCTTACAGTTAAAATTACAATAGGTCTATCAGCTTAAATCAAACTCTCAAAAAATACTTTTAAAACTAACAAAAATGCAATTATTCAATCATTCATATGTGGGCAAACCTGAATTTACCATCAGTATACCTTATACACTGACAGATAATTTGCTTTAAATAAAAATCTTCTTCTTAATTAACAAATGTTAGTCATGTGAAATACACACATTTGAAGTGTATTTAATAATGATAACTGACTAGGGAAACTTGAAATGTTATGTTTGTGTGATTGCACATTATAGTAGTCTACTTGTTGGGCCATGGGGTTCCATCTATAAAGGCTTGTCCTGGGCCCTGAGAGTTCAAGTGATGGCCCTGAACAGCACTTAAAAAAATCGTATCCTTCTGTCATTTCTGTCATCACTGTTAAAATGATAACAGTGACAGTATAACATCCAATATTGGATTTATATTGGGGGGAGAGTCTGACTTTAAGTAGTGTTGTCACGTATGAAAGTGAAGTAGCATCACTGATAGAATCTGAGGGCAAATTAGCCATCTCTACTAAAGTATTCTCTCTGTTTTGCTTCTCTGTTGTGTTGAGATGTTTTCTTTTCATCTTTCTGAATTGCTGTATTTGAGAAATATTGTTGTGGAGTAGCCTACAGGCTTATGATTTAAATTTCAGTATCATATCTGTAAAACTTTGATATAATATCTGTAAACTTTAAACTTTTGATGAGATGTTGAGATGATAGTGAATCCAAGAAAGTTTTACTCCAAGCTCTGTACTGAGTTCTATACATTTGTCTTGCAGTTTTGGTGAAAAGAGAAGAAACTGATTTGGTTCTGGACAGAGAACAAACATTCTCAGTCTTGTTTCTGTAAGTTTCAGTGTGGTGGAAATGTGCCAGGCATCAGCCACACTTCACACCAAACATAACAGTCTTGAGCAGACAAACACACCGTTGACTTGACTGATTTCACCACTAGGAGTTGAATGTGGATGGTTGGTGCTAATTTTTTAACAGACAAAGACAACGGAAAAAATGCTAGAGAATTAAAGAGAAATAATACATCTTTATCCATGTCAAAGGCCTTACTAAAACTTTTGCTCATGGTTTCTGTCCCCTTAAAATGAACATTTGACCCCGCACACACCCCAAAGCCTATTTACCATGTTTTGTGCTCTTTAAATCATTCACTAGTTTTGGCTTCTACAAGGTGCAAATTGTGATTGAAATGAAAAGGGCTCCACCCTGCTTGAGGTGTAACACATCATTACACCTGATGAATGCAGGTTCAGCCCACTAATGAATACAGAACAGCATTATGAGAGTTTGAGGCCTGAACAGCTGGTTCATTGTGATGTCATGTCCTGTGGACCTCCTGGGTGGAGGTGGTTGTGAAGAATGGTGTATGTGTGCCCGGTGTGGTAGTGGAAAGCCAGTGCCAACAACATACTGTGCATGTTTTGTCAAACAGTTGGTGAATGATATAAGGGTGGTGTCACACAGACAAACATACTTAACATTCGGGAGTCATTTCTTTAGAAAGCCATTTGAAACAAGCCAGAGCTATGGCATATGGTCTTTTAAAAAGACCTCACTTACAAAGTTGTTCATTTTTAAAGGATACTGAGCAGTCAGACACACATAATAAACCAAGACAGGGTGATCAGGACACCAACGTGAAGCAGAGGTTTGAATCATCCTCAAGGTCTTTGCTTTGTTAATGACATCGACATGAAATATTGATTTGAGATGAAATTTCTTTATTTTTTGAGAAAAAAAGGGAGTGTGGAATGATATGAGCATGTCTGAATTTTTTACCGCAAAATTAACAGATTTAAAATTGCTATTTTTTATATGAGCGGCACATTAATAACCGTCTATAACTTCACCCAGACCTAGACTTTGAATCTGACAGACTTTGAATATTACAGACAATTAAACATTGGCAATTTGTATCATTTTGCTAAATAAGACTTCATTTAAACAATTAATCCCCATATCCAGTCCCATGCAAAGCATGCTGGGAACTAGAAATGCCCAGCCCTGTTTCTATTAATGCCAAAAAATAATTAATGCAATGCAACAGCAATAAGTTAACTTTTGTTTTAGAAAGTTTAGGGGATCACACACCATGTAATGAAATGTCACAAAATGTACAAGAATGAAGTTGCATTGGCTCATTTTAATTAAGTAAACTGACCAAGCATCATCATCATCAAATCCTTTTTGAGTATAGATGTAAATAAATAAATAAATAATGTACATAAAGAAGAAATTAATGTAAATATCACTTCCAAACTTAATTTTAATCAATCTGTAATTTTTTTGATTACAGATTGATGTCAAAATTGTCCAAAATTGAAGAAACACGTTTACTCAATTTTATTTTCAGTTTTTAAGTCATACTAACAGTGATTTACAGATTTCTTTATTTCAGATCTGCATGACTACATCAGCAGAGCTTTTGCAAATATGGAAAAGTGAAAATGTGAAACTGTTTATACAGACTCCTGACCCTCCACATTAGAGCAGCACAGCCCTTGGAAACAGAGTAAACATTGTTGGCTAATTAGCCACTGCAACTAAACAAAGGCATGGTGTGTTTTGCCCTTGTGGTTTTTTAGAGGCGAGGTTTGAGGTACTGTGTGTGTTTGCTGGTGGTGTGTTATAGGTGACTTTCACTATGAGTAGAATTATGTGAAGGTCTATGAGTAGTAAAGAGTGTTTGGAATTCTCACTTTATCCCCAGACCTATAGTTCAAAGTTTGCAACACCACCACAGACCTCGACCACTACCATAGCGACAGCCATGGATACAAGTACTGTGGACAGATGTCATAGCAATAAAGAGAAAGGAGCGGTTACTTCAATGATTGTTCGTTTGTTCAGCTTTGCAATTAATCCTATATGGGACAAGCATGGTCAACAGGAAAGATTCTCTTTCACATTGTATAATTTTCATTAGAGCTATTTTGCTATTGCCAAGTAATCGTTAGTATTTACAGTCCGGCTCTCAGTGTTTATCTGAGTTAAACTGTATTTGTTCCATATGGCTGTGTCTGTGTTTGTGTGTGTGAGCATGTGACTGCAGCCTGCAGCTAGTGAGTCCATATGCTTTTTTAGATTATGTGCAGAGCCATATGCTCCTATATCATTTAGTGTTCAAAAAATGGCCAATAATCAGACACTTTACATCAGGCCAAGGGTTTTAAAGACACATTCCCATAACTAGATTATCAACGCAATCAAATGTGACATCATGACACCAGACATTTCAGAAGGCAAGATCTCACTTTTAAACTGATATCAGTCGATGATAATTACTATTAATTGACCCTGATTTGTTTTGTAATTATTTAATTCGTACTCACAATTATTACTATTATTTATCCATCTTTAAGTCTTTCCTACAAACCTTTGAACATCACTGTTGTACTTGTACTGTGTGGATCAGGTCTCAAAAATAGCACCTTTGTGTAAATTGTGTTAGGTGGCATAGTAGGTGGATCTATGTAAATGAGGTGGTCCGGTGTTTTATGAGGTGACCAGAACTCTCAGTCCCAACAGTCTGCAGGAATCTCAGCATCACCACCACAACTGGAGCAAATAGTGTCCTTTTTAGACACTGAGATTTTTTTTTTGTATTGACTAAGACCAACATGGACAGATGTGACACTAGCTAGTGTCACACTTTTATTACATAACACAAGGCATATGTAAATTTTTAGGTCTATGCTCAATTTTTGGTGAAGAATTTTTTTAGCTACTGTTCTGGTGGAATAGAGGGATTTCCCTCTGTGGTTTCTTAGTTTTTCCCCAGCATTGATAATATACAAACATCATGTTATTGGAGATAAATTTGCACTGTTTTCTCCTTTTTTGGAGTTCTTTTCTGACTGTGGCAGCATTTCAACCTGCGCCAAACCGATACAGCCTCTACTCTGGACCCCATCCACTGTACACCTCAGCAAAACCGACAGCCAGGCATAAGTGAGTATCCATGAGCGAAATATTCATTCTCTTAATTGATGGCACAGGTGGTGAAATAGCTGTTGGATGTTACTAAATGATTTCAATAAAAAGGAATCTTCCATTCCAACATCATGTGAGATGCTGTTTAAGATCGTAGTTAAGAAAATATGACACAAGACCACATGTCCAACTCTTCCTGTAGACAATAAATACTTGTTGAGTTAACATTTTCCAGTTTGGTATTACTGTTGGGTGCAATATGTTTGGTTTACATTGAGGTGCTATCATAAATCTCCTCAAATGTGGTGAATTCATAAAGAATAAAAATGTTTACAATGAGATCTTTACATTAACATTAGTAAATGCATTAGGTATCATCACCAACAACAATGATAATTTATGTAGAATTGATTAATTTTGTTAATGTGATTATATATTCTGTAATTGTTAGTGGAACTATAAAACAATGTTAGTGTATGTAATTTTTAATGTTAAAATATATGTACAAATTAACCAAGATAAATAAATGTTGAAATTCTGTTGATTGTTAGTTTTTATTAACTACTGGTTGGCTAATGTTAATATATAAAGGTTGGTTTAGGTAACATTTATTTAGGTAACATAGCATATTGTGTACAGCACAGCAAATAGCTGATTCTTTCAGTGTTGAGAGAGAGGGAATATTTGTTTTTCTTGCTATTGACAACTTCAATGATTGAGTGTTATATAATTGTATCTCTTCAGGAACCACTGTGCATATGTTGTGGAGAAGACTGTCTCGTTCACTATTCAGGATGGAGCGGCTCCCTTCATGAAGCCAGAGTACAACAAGTGTGCTTGGGGTCAGAAATGCCCAACTATAAAGTAAGCTATTAATAACTGTTTAACTGTCATACATTTGTATATAAATATATATTTGTATAAAAAATGCATTTGTTAGATTTAGCTCATTTTGACACCCTGTCTGTTCTTACAGGTATCGCATGTACTACAAACCCATGTATAAAGTTGCATATAAGACTATGACAGAGCTGGAGTGGAAATGCTGTCCTGGATATGCAGGTGTTGGTTGTACTGCGGTATATGGAATGAAAGCAAGGCCCCTATTCACAGGACCACTGCCTGCACAGAAGGGTCATATGCCTCGTTTTAAAGGGCCCATGCCAATGCAGAAGGGTCCTCTGCCAACTTTTAAAGGGCCCATGCCAATGCAGAAGGGTCCTATGCCTTCTTTTAAAAGACCTATGCCAATGCAGAAGGGTCCTATGCCTCCTTTTAAAGGGCCCATGCCTGCACAGAAGGGTCCTATGCCTTCTTTTGAAGGGCCCATGCCTGCACAGAAGGGTCCTATGCCTTCTTTTAAAGGGCCCATGCCTGCACAGAAGGGTCCTATGCCTTCTTTTAAAAAGCCCATGCCTGCACAGAAGGGTCCTATGCCTTCTTTTAAAGGGCCTATGCCTGCACAGAAGGGTCCCGGGCCTATGCAGAAGGGTCCAATGCCTTCATTTAAAGGTCCCAATCCCTCTCAAAAGGGTCCAGTGCCTTCATTTAAAGGCCAATTTCCCTATCCCAGCTTCAATGGAAACCCCTGGAATCAACCTCAAACACCACCTAATGGCGTGAATGAATACCCAGGCCCCAATACTGGTCCCTCTTCCCGAGATACCTCAGCTGAAATTTCTACAGACCACCAGGAACTGGAAGTAGATTATCCTGAACCGATGCCAGAGCCTCAAGATCTTGGCCATGATGTAATCCCAGAAGAGAATGAGCCAATCACAGACTACCAGAATCCACAGCCAGATCACTATAGTTCTATACCAAAACATAGTGAGACAGAGCCTGTTCCCAATGCACAGGCGCCCTCTGGTGGAAGTGAAACAAACCAAGGTAAATGAGCTATATTTTACAGTTACACACTCTAGTATATACAGTTTTCTAGAGTCATAATTTCTTTGTACAATATAAAGCTGCAAGTGTGTTCAGACTAACTAAATAAATATAATGCATTCACAGATCATGATGACAACAGTATCGAAGATGAGCGGTTGGATAGGATAGAAGAGGATGTGCAGCGACTCTCTCTTGGTCTAGAGACTCTTCGTGGTACAGTGACAGGCCTGGAGGACAGCTTGCGTGTTTCCCTCCGTGAAGACGCCAACCGAATGTTGACTGCTCTCATTTCTGCAGGACCCAGCCCTATCGCTGCTCCTTCCCTGTCCAGGGACTCTTCTGTGGGTTTTGGAGATCTGCCTGGAGGTGCACCAGATATTGAGGGTTCAGATGTGGTGGGGCAGTTCCCAAACTTGGTCGATTTGGCTGAAAAGGTTTCAGAGCTACGAGCAGAGCTTGTGGCAAAGGCATCTGAGATGGAAGAGTTGAGAGGAGCAGTCGTGGGTCACAACAACACCCTTCAAAGACTGTCAAATAGGTCAGTGAACCTTACACAAACTCACTTTCAAAAGGCCCTGGAGACAATGGTGGAGTCCAAAATGAGCGACGCTCGGGTGGCCATCTTAGATGGCTTTGAAAAGCGTGTGGAGAGTGCTGAGGAGCGATGCGAGGGTCGTATGGCAGAGGTGCGCCTTCAGTGCAAGGAGGAACGTTTGGATGGACAAGAGCAAATTGAGCAAGTCCTAGACATAAGGGCTATAGGATTAAGGACAGAACTCCAAAAACTGCAGGCTCAGCTTCGAGACCTGGAGCCTGAAGAGGGTTGCTGCATTGCCATATCAGGTCTAACTGAAAGGCTCATTTATGTGGAGCAGTCAGTGGGTGGCTTCAATGAGTCCCAAATTCATTTACGTGCTGAACTTGGTGGACACAAGGACCATATAGAGGGCATGTTGGAAGGCCGACTGGGCTACATGGAATCCAAGATGAACATTGCACTAAATCAAGAGGAAGCAACCATTAACAAAAGACGGCCTAGCAACCTGGAGGTGCAATTGGAGGGGAAGCTTAAGGCTCTTGAAAGTCGTCTTTTGGCTGCAGTGGAGGAGCTAGGTAATGTCACAGCACCAACTTTACTAGAGGGTCAGGCTGTGCCCACACTGGAGACAGAAGTAGAATCGCTCAGAAGAAGAGTTGAGGACGATTTGGACCGTTTACAGAAACAGCTCAAATCCATAGAGGTCATGTGCACTTCATCTTGTGTTCCACAGCCTGTTCTTACAGGATATGTCGCTCCTTTGGGAACTGAGGATGAGGGAAGTGAGGACAACCACAAGGAAATGAATGGGAAACTTGATTTACAAGTAGAGAGATTGAACAACCTCAACGCCACTCTACATAATCTTCTTGTCCAGTTGGCAGAGAAACAAGAGGAGTGGAGGAGCTAGGTAATGTCACAGCACCAACTTTACTAGAGGGTCAGGCTGTGCCCACACTGGAGACAGAAGTAGAATCGCTCAGAAGAAGAGTTGAGGACGATTTGGACCGTTTACAGAAACAGCTCAAATCCATAGAGGTCATGTGCACTTCATCTTGTGTTCCACAGCCTGTTCTTACAGGATATGTCGCTCCTTTGGGAACTGAGGATGAGGGAAGTGAGGACAACCACAAGGAAATGAATGGGAAACTTGATTTACAAGTAGAGAGATTGAACAACCTCAACGCCACTCTACATAATCTTCTTGTCCAGTTGGCAGAGAAACAAGAGGAGGCAGGTCTTCAGGGTGAGGTGACCCTGCTGAAAGTTAGCGTGAACTCCGTTAACAGGTCTCTCTGTGGCTTGCAAGAGTCTCTCGGCTCTGTGATCAGAGAGGTCGGCCAAACCAACTTCACCTGGCAAGAAAGAGAAGAAAGGCTTGCGCAGCAGGTGAAGGGTGTGGTTCAGCTGGTGGGACGACAGGCATCTATGTTGGGTACTGGGGAGCGAAAATTGACCCGTCTGAAAGGGGAACTCCAGGATCTGCGGCGCCGAGTGGCCGGAGAGCTCCAGGGTTGCCGTTCCACTGCTCTGGGTGTCCAGAAAGAGGTGACTGAAGTCGGGGGTCGTGTTGCTCGTGTGGAGGGTCAGTGTGGAGGCCTGGCACACCTGGCTGACGACCTAGAAAGAATTCGAGGAGAGCTGGAGAGACACTCTGATGGGTATCTGTCTCATGTAAATAGCACCCTTGTTAACCATTCTCACCAGCTGTCTGAGCTCAGAGATAGCATCCAAAACTGCACTGGAACATCTGGGTCTACTAGGATAGCTGGGGACAATTTAGCTGCAACACAACAAATGGCAGAACATACAACAGAACCGGCCCATCCCAGAGGAGACCAGTTTGCAGTTCCCACACAGTACAGAGGTGACTAGTAATTCAAGTGCACTTTATAATGTGCAGACAGTCTTTACTCACAGATACTATTATATAGTATCTTTCTCAGGAGACTCTTTTCTTGCCAACATCTATGGTAGGATCAGTGTTGAAAATCAATCTTCCCAGTCTGTGGTGCTGCTGTTTTCTATGTTTTTTTTTAATCATTTTTCTTTTATAGTTCTTTTTTTTATTTTTAATCTTTTATTCATTTTTACTTAGCGATTTTAGGGTTAAGTGTATTAAATGTCTTTCTTTGTTATTGTGAATATTTTTTATATGAACTGGATGTCTGTCTTTGCCATTTTTTTATTGTAGGGCTTTTTAAATTAGAGACTGTTGTGTTCATATAGGTGAATTAGCATTTTGGGAACACAACCTTTTGAACTCTTTTTTGTGTTTGTACCTTTATATATGGTTTTGTGAAAGCTGGTTCTTAATAAAATGTTAAAATCTAAAAAATTTTTAGTTTATGAGGTTTGTATATTACTGTGTATTATTGATCTCCAACAGAAAATATGCAACAGGCTAATAATTGCACTCTTTAAGGTCATAACATGAAGTATATTTGAAAATTGGTCATTTTAATCTAGATTTTTAGATGTTAACAAGAAATGACAAAAATATACAAAATTATCAACTGTAAACATACAGTATGTGAAAAACTTAGGAGTTCCTGTTGTATTCAGTAAACCACATTTTGGACCATAACAACACCTGGGAAGGAAAACAGAACATGTAAAACAATTAGTTGAGCTGTTGTATCATTAAAGCCTGGCAAAAACGGAAGAAAAACTGCACAGAAAGAAGATTATGATGTTTTTGGACCTGTACTTCTGTGTATTTGTGAAACCAACATCCAAGTTCTAAGATGTTTTCTTTATTTAAGGGTTTCTAACATTTGGAAAGGACATTTAAAAACATTGCATATAACTTTATAGTGATTATTGAGGAATGTTGGTGCTGATACTTACTAACAGCCACAGTCGCCCCCTGCTGTTTCAGACTTTTAATGTATTTGATTATGCCAAAGGCATCATATCCAAGCACTGCTGCTGCCAGCAAACCAAAAATCTTAAAGAAAGAGCAAGCATGAAAAAAGTGTGAAAGAAACAATGGTGAAAGCACAAGGGTCATAAAATGCAAAACAGAAAATAAGAAAATCAATCGTTCATATACATACCATATCTTATAATCACTAAAAAGTACATTAGGATCTAATTTAGTAAAATGTGTTCAGAGAGTTTGACAGCAACACCATTAGATATTCATTTCGGGGCAGAGTAACCGATAACTTTAAGATTATCCTTTCAGCCACAAATGCAGTCTTTGCCAATTTACTCACCGAACCAGCAACTTCCCCGGAACTTTCCCATCCCCAGCTAAGACAGATAAGAGAAGTAACAAGAAGGAGGACTGATCCTGTGATTGCTCTGAATAAGTCCTACAGTATGAAGGAGAACATATGACTTTGTTTAAATGTATTTTTTCAGTAAAAAATGTAAAGGAAGAGCTTGAGAATAAAGGTATTGAGTAAACTTATAACTTATAACATGGTGGGCAAGTAATTGGTCTAAATAAATAAAGATAATCCAATATCGAGTACACAAATATTTTTTACCAGCCATTGGAAATACATCAGTGATAGGTGCATGTAGGTAGGTAGGTCGATGGCATAAACGATGAATATGAGAATGGCCCAGACCAGCTCTGTAATGCAGCCCCAAAAGTAGCATTCAAAGGAAACTGCTTTACAAATAGTCACAATGGCACACAGAGCCTATTAAAACAAATAGTAAAATAATTTATTAAAAAAGTACTGTATACATATATGCATTTTTCTGACCCATGACACACACACACACACACAATTGTTCAAGATGAATCACCTACAGCTTGTAATAAATGTATCAAATAAAAGTATTATGCTTAATACTACTTTAAACCAATCAGATTAGTACATTATTAATTTTAAATCAGCATGAATCTTGATCAACTACTTTTCTAACTCTGGGCAGACTTACAATTTCAAGAGCTAAAATCATCCCCTTTGGTGACCAGATGAATTTTGTGTTTTGCGCAGTGGCTGAAAATGGCTGGTTATCTTCATTTGTGTCTACCATCTTGATCCTGTAACTTGATTAAAAATAATAAAGAAGCAGGTACAGTAACAGACAATGTGTGCATAACGCTCCAAAAAAAAAAACGTAATTATATACATTAAGATACAATATTAAATAACATGCATAAATAAATGCACTTTGACATTGCATGAGTTCATAACATATCATCAATAACATGAAGAGTTCAGATGCAAAAACCTCTAATATGTCTATATATATATTAAACTATAGCATTTGTGCATTTATAGAAAATGTATTTAGGTCACTGTTTTTCATACAAATACCTGGAAACCATATAGCCTAGTTACATTTTTATCATGGTATTGAGGTGTGGTTTTAACTGTCGTTATCATGATCTAAATGTATGCTAATGGAAGAAGACCAATGGTTAATTTTAATAAAACTCAAACAGTCAAAATAATTACATTTCACTATATAAAAATGAGGTTGTTACAATTTTTACATGTTACTGTTTTATAACGAACCTAAATCTCTCTCTCTCTCTCTCTCTCTATGAACTAATGCAATATCAAATTGCATTTTACTTGTTATTTTACAGAGCAGTCAAAAAGAGATAAGAAGTTATGCAGACAGGAAGCGCTGTATTTTAAAACCAAAAAGGTTACATATTTCATCTTTAAACACGAAGAACACGAGAGCACGAAGAAAAAATGGCCTAACGTTACCTTTTGAGTAATAAGGCCACAAACTTTACAACTTTACAACAAACTTCACAAAACTTTATAACTTGTTAAGCATAAAACTATACTATACATAAAACTAACTAAATATACAATTAACCAATAAATAAAATGAAATATATTATAATATATGAAATGATTTAAAAACCTAATCGTAACCTGGGATATGTTTTATGCATTAAATACCTGAAAAGAATCTGTTGAATAAATCGCTCGGAAGGGATGCTTTCACAATGCTTTTGTAGAGACGAAATGAATTACTTACATCTATTGCACAACATAATACAACTCACACCCATAAGAGTAACAGTGAATGACACATTTAAGATTCCCGTTATCTTTATCTCTGCTGCTGTGCTGCTTGTTGCCAAGTCTGCGGTTTTCCAGCAGATTTGGTCTCATTTCACTCTGTAGCTGCGGGGGTGGGGGTCTGAGTATTTGTGCATAACAAGTTGCCCTTTGCACCTCAGTGTAATGAATATGCCCCCCCCGCAAAAAAAAAAAGTATTAATCTAAATTACAGTTTTTCTCATTTGCTAAGACATGCTCAATGAAACTGGGATCCACTTGATCTTCATCATCACATTCTTAGCACAGCAGAAGTCTTCTCTTGAAAACACTTTTTCATTTGTTTCACACATTTTTCACACCCTTTGTCAAAACAGTCACTACAGATCTCATTGAAAGACCCCAAACTCTATTGGATTCACTGTGTTGAACAAAAGGAAAACATTTATTCACAGCTGATAGAAAGTACTTGCATAATTATGAATTTCTAGTGCACTTGTGTGAAACTCATTTGCACAACTCTTCAATCAGCAATCAGTCCTCATCCCTCTATAAAAGATTCCACTTCTGTCCTGCTATTTGCAAGTATGGATCAAAGAGACCAAAGGCATGGAAGGAGAGTAAGAGAGCATGGCAGAGGGCCAGAGAAAGAGGAGTTTGCATACTTGGTGGAGGAGCTGCATTACTGTAAAAGGAGAAAATACAGATCAAGTTTCAAATGAAATTCAGGCAACAATTATTGACCATGTCATCAGTCATAGCTTGTCCTTTAGAGAGGCTGGACAAAGGGTCCAACCCATTCTGAGTCAGAGCACTGTGGCATCTATTGCCAGGCTTTTTTTCAAAATGACAACAGGTAAGTCACAATGTTACTGTATACCACTGTGTATTTCAGTTTTACTGTATTGCCCTGTTGGCAGAACGAACTTTGTCTACAGTAATGCAGATGTTTCATCAGTCCCATTTTTGTGTTTGTCATAATGTCAATTTTGATATGCTTTGTTCGGATTTGTTATTGTAATGCAATGTTATACCATACAGTTACATGCAACTGGAATAATTTGCTCTATGATTTTGCTTTTTTAGAGAATAATGTACTTTTAAGCTCACGGGGCACATCACAAATTAATTTGTGGATGAAGCCAGCTTCAACCTCAAGTTTCCTCTTTTTTTAAACTATATTCAACACCTCTGAGTTTGAACAGTGTAATTTCATATTGATAGCTGTGTTTTGTATTTTGTTGTCCATTGTGTAATGATTGATTGAATTAATAAATTAATTTGTAAAAAAGTACTGATAGATAGATTTATTCTGCAATTTTATATAGTCTACTTAATTTAATTTTATATTAGCACATATTTTTTATAATCCTACTGCTCAAAGCTAAATGCGTAGCATTTTAATAAAACTGTTAACGTTATGGCTGTGGGGAATATGAACACGCATGAATTATTTTAATTAGTCTGTGTTATTTTAATGTTTCGGTTTTTTTTAACCTAAAATAGAGACACAGATGTTGATGTGTCTGCATTCAATCATTTCAGTGGGCTGTAGTGAAGTAAAAAGTACGATCTTATGCTTTGGAATGTAGTGAAGTAAAAGTAAAAGTTACTCGAAATAAAACGACTCCAGTAAAGTACAGATACTTGAAAAATGTACTTAAGTACAGTAACGAAGTAAAGCTACTCCATTACTGTCCACCACTGTGCTTCAGTTTCAGCATGTGTGTTAATTGTTTTGAAAATGTGATGTCTGAGTGGACAAGTGTGTTTAAGCAGTTGAGAAAAACTGTAATGATCATTATTACAATATCAAGAGCGATAATCATCGATTTAATTGATTATAGTCATATTTTGGTTTTACCCTCTGAGTTCCTGTTTTTTTTGTTGTTTTTTTTTAATTTATAGGTTATTTACATTATGCAATTTTCACTTTGTGTAGTCGTCACCGATAGCCTCGTGGGCAGCACGTCGACATATAGCGCCATTGCGCTTCGGGCGTCCCGTGTTCGAGTCCCCGCTCGCGGACTTTTCCCGATCCCATCTCCCCTCTCTCTCTCCCACTTCGTTTCCTGTCTCACTACTATCCTATCAATAAAAAGCCATAAATAATAATAAAAAAACAGTCTGTGTAAATAAACAGGTATGTCAGATGCAGCATCTGTCCCACCTTTGCAGTGTAGAGAAAACATGCTGGTGGTGAAAAAAACTGATTTGCAACAGTCTATATTAGTGATTAATTTAAGTTAGTCCTATTGGTTAAGGTACTTATTAAATATTTAAGTATTTGACATAAGTAAACAACATAAATTTAACAAATGAGAAATTTATGCGTATCAAAAGCAGCCCAATTCCTAATGAAAACTTGTGTAAGCACAAGTGTGTGTGTGTGTGTGTATGCTTACACAACAAGTCTGGCAACCCTACTAGTAAGTGAAACTTATCAAGTGTTCCTTCCCGAGACCGGATGCTCTACCCTTATTCATACAACACCACAAAAATTTTGAAATTTTCAGTCTTCCAGTTTACTATAAAGTCATAACATTAAACATTTTGCATTATGTTATTTATATGAGGAAATAATCATTTGTTCTTCGTTATCATTAAATAGATAACTGATTTTCAGTTTTGCAAAAAAATAAAAATAAAATAGACAACATCCTATTTGATTGTAATTATTGAATCATAGAAGCAACAAAAATTATAATGATTGAATCACAGAAGCAACAAATACCTTTTTTTTTCAACAGGATAACTTATTCTTTATTGAATTTCCTTCGTGGATTCCATAGAACAATACAACCGAATTTCTGGATAATTTTGGTGATTGAGTTTTCAGCATGGTCATAAACATTTTCATCAATCTTCATAAACGCTAAGAATATATCATACACATTAAATACAGCACAACCCAAAGGCATCGAGAGTTTCACAAGACATATCAAACACCACTAACAACGGAGAAGTTGAGTAGCATATTAATTTGGAAGAGGGGAAGAGTGGGCCAGAGCAGAGAATGGAAGAGAAAGAGAGAGAAAGAGAGAGAGAATGAGGGAGGGAGAGACACGCTAATACATTTAGCAGGCCCTTGGCCTTCTACCCAAAAGCGAAACCTGGTTTTCCTCAAAGTCGCAGGCAAATTAAATAGTCTGAAAAAATATCAAATAGATAGTTATAAGTCTGGGTAAGCTTGCATTATGAGCATCTGATCATGCAATAATATAAAGGATCTCATCATAACAACATCTGCTGCATCAGCCCTAAATAAAACGATGATCAACTCTGGGAAAAAACTAATCTGGTGCATTTACTAGATTAATAAGATTAATACTCAGCATCCTTGCATCTGAAAGTGCTAGACTTTCATATATACTGTTTAAATACTATACAAAACAATAACTTTAAAGACTTTATTACATCAGTTAACCTGCCATAAACATGGTTCAAATGATACATTTTGCAGCTAATTTAAATGACCCCCTTGATTCCAGCCGAGAGGTCGAGCTATCATATACACCAGATATTTCTGATCATCTGCATTTCGAATGCTTGATCAAGCAGAAAAATCATCTAAACTGGCATTCCGGTGATGTTTTGATGCAAATCATGGGAATTTCACACTATAGCAGTTCATGATATCGCTTAAAGAATGAGCAGGTACTTTATATATATTTTTATATGTACATCTGAAAATATACCTCAATATCGCAGGCTTAAATCCTGTGATAATGCATATGCTTTTGAGAGAGGGAAACAAGAAAATATTGATGAAATTGAAACTGGCACGTATATCTACATTACTGACATCTCAACACACAGGATTGATCTCTCTATCCGGTGCTCACACAACACAAACAAAACCCCAGTCCATATATATATTTATATATCGATTTTTAGCATCCTCTAACTTAAACAGCACTACATCAACACAGCACTCAGATGCATTGTGTCATGAACAACCACGCTAATTCTGCACTGAGAACGCATGTGCTTTTCACAAGACAAAGATTTGAAAGAGAGAGAACTAAACAAAGTCAACATTTTCAGTCAGGAAATGAGAAATGCTTTAAGATACCCTTGACCGTTTTGCTTGCTGGTTGAAATAATGTGGTCCCTCCATGAGCCCTGGATGCTCCCCACCGCCTCAGTCTCAGTCACATCAGTGCTCCATCCCACCCATGAAGAAATAAAAACCAACAAAATACCCAACAAAAGAGGTGAACATAGAAATGGAACAAACTGTACCAAACCACGACCCACCAGAGGTAAACATTTCAAGGAACAAATTCTGTGGGGCTTTGTGAATTTTTTCACGTTATTGTTATTATATTTATTTAGGGTCTCAAAATGTAACTAGACTACAGTGGAATAATCCCATATATATCCTTAGGAAATATTTATATTTATATATATTCGTTTATAACGATATCTATACAGCACAGACAAATACATTCTCTCAAGTTTAGCATTACTATTGTCAACATCATCAATTCAAAATTCATATAGCAATAGGATTCATAGACTTTTTCATATTTTGGTACAGTATTCAAGTGTTTTGAAATTTGATCAAACTTTTTTAGTTGTATACATCACAATAATAAACAGCACATTAAAATTCCTCCGCTCTATCCCCCTCCCATCTATATGTGATTTTGGATTAGACCCCTTGCCCTTCCTCCCTCCCTCCCGCCCCCCTTATCTTTCACAGACGTAAGCACAGACGCACAAACGGAGAAGTGTGGGTTTGTGGGTAGGATTCAGGCACCACACTGCTAGAGTCACACGATCAACTTCTTTCTGTGGAGAGACAATGAGACACACTATTTGAGATTATCCTGAAATTAAAATTCGGGTCAATAACTGATCAATTCCATTCTATTTTGTCTAAATAAATATGAAATTTAGTAGTAAACAAGTGGATTTAAGGTTTAAATATTCACTTTAAGTGACAAGGTTTAAAGATTAACTTTAAGTGAGCTAAAAGGGATGCCAAAAACAGACTAAAAGCAAAAAAAAAAAAAAGGTGGTCAGGCATGATTAAACATCAGCCAATACTAAACCACTAACCAACTAAACCATATCAAAGCCACTCACCAGCCATCTCCTGCTTCCTCAGATATTTCTCCACTCACATCTGGTTGGAAAAGGAGGTGGGTGCCCCCTGCTGGTCATATCCACCCTGAACGTAGTCTCCACCTTGATTGTAGCCTTGCTGACTGTAATCGGGCTGGTAGCCTCCCTGGGAGCCGGCGTACGGGTCCTGCTGCCCATAACCTCCCTGCCCGTAGGAATCAGGGGCGGGCTGCTTCTCCTGAGCGGGCTGTTGGCGCATAAATGGTGCGATGATCCCGGTCTCCTTGAATACAAACCACAGGTTCCCCGTCCACAAGATCAGGTTGAGGAAGCCAAAGACCTGGAGAGAAAAGTAAATAAAAATAAGGTTTATAATTCAATTTAAAAGTTTGCTCTAATCACAAGAGAGACATTGGAAGACCTGCATAAAAATTAATTTTTATCAGTAAGGGAATTTCCTGTATGGCCAAGCAGAACTGACTCACCACAGAAGTATTAAGACCAGACATGACGGGGTCGTAAACTTCACGGCAGCGGTTGCCTTCCTGTTCACAAGCAGGGACCAGATCTAGAACCTTCTCTGGGTCTGTAGCTGTCTTGACATCAGACAAACCCTTCGCCCATGCTGCCGAGCTCACCAGCCACATGAAGGTGAATACACACGTCACACCAAAATCCTGCAATCGTATTATTTATATAGAATTATACGTAAATATATAGTCGGTAACACTTTAGAATACTGTTCCATCATTAATGAAGAACTACACAAGAACACATGAGTGTAGCGTCTGGACCAATCAGACACACCATTTTTCATTTGATTTAACAAATCAATTATTCATTAGATTAACAAACATTCACAGACCCCTCACCCAATAAACATACTGGGTGCCAAGATGTCTGTGAACGAGGCCCAGGACACTGGTTACCATGGCAACTCTGACACCTTTGCTAGACCAGATGCATTTACGACCTAATGGCATGTTTTCGCTACATGAGTAACGCAGTATTAGCACTCTAGTAGCTACTAGTATCTAACAAGAAACTCTGATTAAAGTAGTAAGTAATAGTGCTTAGTCGAATGTGGTTCACTATTAGCTAATCAGTAATTTTTTACTAATTTACTATTTTTTCATACCTCCCCAAGAACTACTAAAAAAACTGTATACAGGTTCATAGTTAATATGAATAATGCATAATGTATAATTCATTCTAAAGTGAAGGTCATGGTAACCCACTGGTAATGACTCAAGTATTACCAAATTCTTCAGAAGGAATGACTAATTATTTGGATCAGTATTCTAAAGTGAATAACATGATAATTCTCTAGTAATGACTGAAATCATTGTAAGCTTTTGAGGGTTTTGTAAAGAATTGGATAGTAATTATTCAGGTGTTACTACATCCTTCTAAAGGAATTACAACTTTTTTGGATCAGTATTCTAAAATGAAGATCATGATAACTCCCTAGTAATTACTAAAATCCTTGTAAACTTTTGAGGTTTTTGCAAGGTTCTGGTTAGTAATTCATTTTGCTAGATTTGGTAACACTTAAATCATTACTAGTGGGTTACCGTGATCTTCACTTTAGAATACTGATCCAAATAATTAGTAAATTCTTCAGAAGGATGTAGTAACACTTAAGTCATTACTATCCAAAACCTTATCTCAAAAGCTTACGATGACATCAGCCAAAATTAGGGAGTTGTCATGCTTTTCACTTTAGAATACTGATCCAAGTAATTAGTAGTTCCTTTAAAGGGGTCCTATTATGCTCTTTTACAAAGTCTTGATTTTGTTTTGTCGGCGCCTGGTCGGGAAATGTCATGCCCCTTACTATAGCCACCTGCGAGCTTCAGTGTAAATATTGCGTCAAAATCAAACCAATTTGAGCGCGATTTAAACCCGGATGATTGTAACCACTCTAAGTTCGTCTGCCTTGGGAAAGCTAGCGTGTCTCCCAAATCCCGGAAAATGTGCGTTGTAGTCCAAACGAGTCGTTCGTTGTAGTTTTTGAAAAGTGATTTCTGTTAAATAAAATATCTCCTTTTGAATTGGACTTTGAGCTTTGTAACTTTGCAGATTTTTTTTATGCTCAAACAGCAACATTACAGACTAACTAAAGTTGAAAAAGTCAAAAAGCATAATAGGACCCCTTTAAAAGGATTTGGTCATACTTGAGTCATTACTAGTGGGTTAGCATGATCTTTACTTTAGAATTAATCATACATTATGTATAATTCACATTAATTATGAACCTGTATACATTACTTCTTAGTAGTTCTCCAGGATATATGAAAAAATAGTAGTTATTGATTAGCTAATAGTGAACTACCAGTTTTAACTGAGCGCTATTACTTGCTAAATCATTAGTTAGTTAGTTAATAGTAGTTACTAGAATGTTAATAGTGCATTAGTCATTTGTTCCTGTGAAGTTATTCATTAACGATGGAAAAGTATTCTAAAGTGTTACCATATAGTCTAGTGTTGTATGAGACACTGAGCTGCTACATCAATAATTCACCCAGAATTCTAAATTCTATCTTTGTTTACACACCCTCATGTCATTACAAAGTCAATGCTAAAAAAAATCTGTAGCTCATAGTGACCAGTAAGGGCCAATAAGATCAAAGAGAAAAGAAAAAACAAAACAAAAGAAAAGCATCGAAAGTAGTCCATATCAAGGCCATAACCATCTCTTGAAGATTTTTAGAATGTTGAAGAAAATGCTAGGTCTAATTCTAGTAGAAAAGCAATCAGTTTGAACTATTCGCAAATATGCTCACATTCACTCTTATTTGTCTGCCTTAATGTGTCGAAAATGCAAAACATTTCTTGTCTCGTCACATTCAGTTAGGAATTGCACGAATAATGTAAATTATATCATATTTCCAATTCAAAACGGCCATTTTTGAGAAAAAAAGTCAAGTTGGATATTACTGTTGGTTTTTTTAACATTTCTATCGTAAAACAGTCAGATATTAAATGTTTCACTACTTCCATTTTACCTCGCTCTCTCAACGTTAAAACTGACGCTTGGTGCTGGAATTCACACTCTGCTACTGTGAACAGTAAACCCTTCTTACTTTGATTTGATTGGCTATCTCAGTCATTTTGGCACTGACAACCGCTGTTAGACCACTGAGACGGACCAGACTAAAAATAAATTTTTTAAAATCTTTTCTAAAAAACAGAGCGCTGCCTAATGGATTGCAGCAAAGCAGTACAAGAATTTCAAATATTGGGGGGGGGGCAATTTGGCCACTTCTAATTATACTTGTCCCCTTCAATGTCTACGGTGGTCTAATTTGAGTAAATAATAGCAGATTTTTAATATTTTGGGTGAACCAAGGTTTTAACAAACTGCTACCTTAGTGCTTATGTATTATAGAAGAAAACTTACAATCAGTGGTCCTTTATTGTTCTCGCGGTATTTCTCAAAGGCAAAGACATAGATGCTGAGAGCTGCCATGGAATACAGGAATGCAAAAACGGCTATGGTGACGAAGAACTCTGCTGAGGATGAGTAATCCCCAACCAGGAAGAAACGCTCAGTCTGGCCATTCTTGCAGGCAGGGGCATCAAAATACACTTGATGTAGCCTGAAGGAGATACAGGGGAACAGGGTTACTGAGAGAACAATAATACCTTCAAAGCTGGCCATCTCAGCACATTTACAATTTAGCCTAATTTAGAGTTACTATACCAAATCTCAATGGGCTGGAGAAACAGTTCACCTTGGATTATGAACCATGAAGAAAAGGAAAAAAAATTACATATTTAGTGTACTTGGGATTACAGACAACGCTACTTAAACGCTTAAAGGGGTCATATGATGTTGCTAAAAAGAACATTATTTTGTGTATTTGGTGTAATGAAATGTGTTTATGCGGTTTAAGGTTCAAAAAACACATTATTTTCCACATACTGTACATTATTGTTTCTCCTCTATGCCCTGCCTTTCTGAAACGCGTCGATTTTTACAAAGCTCATCAGTCTGAAAAAGCGAGGTGTGCTTCATATGACCCCTTTAACACTACGTGCTCAGAAGCACTAGAATTTAATAAAACAGGTTTCAAAATGGGGTTCAGAGAAAAATACTGTATATTAAAAAAAAGGACAGACAGACAGACAGACAGACAGATAGATAGATAGATAGATAGACAGATAGATAGATAGATAGATAGATGGTTTAAGCTGGTCCTTAGTTGGTCATGAACTGGTTTAAGCTGATTCTGAGCTGGTTATGAGCTTGTCCTGAGCAGGAGCACGTTACTTAGGACCAGCACATGACCAGCTTAAACCAGCTCATAACCAGCTTATAACCAGTTCAGGATCAGCTTAAACCAGTTTATGACCAACTAAGGACCAGCTTAAACCAGCTCAAACCAGCTGCCATGCTTCAAAACATACCTAACCAGCATATGCTGTTTTTTTCAACAGGGAAATAACTAAACAAATAAATGTTAACATTTAAAGAATTTAATCAAGATCTTCATAATATGAATAAAACCAGCCTGGTCTCATGTTTATACGTAGGTATTAATACGTAACATTTACAAGCACAAAACGTACACTTTTGTACGTTTTTATTAATGCTAAAACGTACAATTTAGACGTATTTCAATGTTTAAAACGTACAAATCGCTACGTATTTTTAGCTAAAAAACGTAAAAATATTTACGTATCTTAAACATAACATGATGCTATAAAATATTATATTTTACATAACAGTAATAAAAAACGTTACTAATTTTCCCACAAAGTATAAAAGGGTCTTACATACTGCATATAGTTGTGTTTATATTTTAGGAAGTGGGACCCTCATATCAGGGGAAAAAAGGAAAAACCGCAAATGATCAGGGGATCATTTGAAAACCCTTCCAAGTAAAGCACAAGAGGGTCTGACTTTGTACTGCATTAAAAGCTGTTCCTGAAAAAGTAAATGCATATTGATGAACAAGTAAAACTTTGATATGGTCACACAGGTCTAAAAAGACAGAGGTACCTGAAGGGATATTCAAAATCCACGTCTATTTTCAGGTCACTGTCTGATCTGTTTCTGCACTCCACGCTCATCCTGAAGGAGCCGGAGTAACTCCCACAGGTGGAGAATGCAAAGATGGCAAACACCTGGAAAAGAGGTTTATATTTATGCATTTGGCAGGTGTTTTTATTCAAATGTATTCAAGGTATACATTTTTTAAGTTCATGCATTTATGAAACAAGCCATTGCTAGCACCTTCTCTTTGCTTAACAAGTGTTTCACATATTTTAGTGACTAGAAGGTTGTTTTGACTACTAAGGTCAAGGTTTGGGACTGAAAAAAAGAAACAGAATGCTTTCTATACATTTTCATCTGAAGACTCACATTCACACATCAGGACTGAAATTTGTGAAGACTGGTGCAAATGTGATAATGTCATATTTTACACATAAACATTGTTTACTGTAGGAGGTGTGTATGAATGCAATTAAAATACAGACTAAATAAACCAAATGAAAGCATCTTTCACCATGTGACACCAGCATCCTGACATGGACATAAGCACATTATTTTTCCTTTCAGGATTAAGAGTCATAGAGATGACTTATGGACTTTGCCTGGTGGAGGGACTGAATGGAGAATGAAGCTATTAAATTTCACTGAGATACTCTGCCATCTGTCATATAGCTGAGCTGGGCTCTGTTATGAACCCAGGAAACATCACGGGAGACTAAAACAACAGGCAAACATCAAGCCACAGTAAACCATGCTAAACAAGGCAGACCAAACAAGTCAAATGAGGCCAAGAGAACAAAAACATCTAAACAAAGACTGATAACCAACTGAGTAACTTAACCATAACAATACATACGAATGCAATTATTGTACAAACAAAGCAAAAAGCCTTAACAACTCGTGTTAGAAAAAACAAATCACATAGCCTAGTACCCACCAGACCAGACAAGGTCCAAGAGAGACAATTAAATAATTAGTCAGGCAGGCTACACACTACACAAGACAGACCAAACAAATCAAATCTGATCTAAATCAAACAAAATCATATCAGCTCACATTACCAAGCCCAGAAAAGACTGATCCCAGACAGAAACCAACCCAAATTAACTAAACTGAATTTCGTGGTTCAGTGAATCAATTAAACTGAGCAAATGTATCAAAAAGTAAGCTTATTAAATAAGTTATTATACACAAAAACGCTGATTTGGAGAATTTTAATACGTCCAAACAGTTCTGTATTACTTAAATAAATAGATAAATTATCTTGAATTATTAGAATGTTGCTTGTTCTACTGCAAGAGAGAGTACAGACAGATATACAAATGTGGTCTTGTTCAACATTTTACCATAAAGTCTGTTATTTGATGCCATTTTCACTTTGTACAAAGTGAAGAAGCACTGTGTGACCAATAGAGGGCACTAATATTCTGCAATTGTGCGTGTTCTCCCGCGTTCACGGTGTGTTTACGGTGCGTTTACCCTGGAGCAGATTTAAACGTTTATTAAAATAATAGCAGATATCTCTACTGTGGTCATTCAGAAACAAAGCATATTTCCAACTGTAATTGTGTGTAGGCTATATACGTTAATTATATTGGCCATGGCATGGCCTTGCCTGAATGAAGGCAGTACACAACAGCTACAAAATTATACTGCACTTTTAAATAAACTAATATAATATAAAATGTTCAAATGTCAAATTACACAGTACAGGAACATCATAAATGATTGTGGTAAAACCTCCTTAATTTTTCTACTAGGTTGCTTCAAAAGTGAAATAGAAACCTTGGTGCTATTTAACACAAAATAATTCAATAAAATGTATTAAAATAAGTCATTAAGTGTATTTGTATGATTTAAAAGGAACTATTACGTAACTAGCATATGTTGTAGGCCTACTTAAATGTTATGTATTACTGCTGCCAGTTTATTTACAAGTGATTTAGATTTCAAACACACACAAATCTATGTTTTTATGTTACAGTTATATTAAACTGAATCTCCTCTGGGATGTGTAGGCCTACTGTATGTGTAAAGTAGTAAGTAAGCTTATGGTAAAATGGTAACCAGTTACAGCTTTTAAGAATCCAGCTCCTAAACCAAGCCAAAGTCCCTTTAAGCCGGGTATTCTATAGTCTTTGGACAAGCTGAGGAAATTACTGACCATATAGAAACCAAAAAAGAAAATCATTCGAGCTGCAACAGACTGCGTATTGTGCAGGAAGTGTTAAGTCTACTGGTGTTGAATGCTTCCATATGTAGGCATGTTTGATTAACAAGTTGAAGTTTTTACATACTGTATGTCTTAGATATATTATATAGATCATATGAAAAGTGACAGTATCATTTCACCATGTTTGGATATAGGATATGTCGCTTCTCAGCTTTAATACATGATGGACATCTGTGCTTTCTAGTTCTTCTAAGTAAATTAATTTATGTATATATATATTTATGTATATATATATATACATAAATATAAATTAGAACTTACCCATTCTAAGGCTTTGATGAAGCCCAAAGGGACTTTCAGCACCCTGAACTGCCCATTGGCAACCAACTGTCAAAAAAACAACATTTGAAAAACGTTAGACAAACAGATAGACAGACAGACAGACAGATAGATAGATAGATAGATAGATAGATAGATGAAAGTGTTATGGATGATGCGTCTTCACCACGATGACTCATAACACAAACAGGCCCCATCGCTCATATAAGAGTCAATTTATTTTGAAGCGATTGTGAAACCTACGCATAGCATCTGCTACTGAAAAGCCATCGTCGAAAGAACAAAACAAAAACCTATCAAAGCAGTAACAGGAGGAAACGAAAATTATTATTTCAAGTCATAAATTCTTTATATCTCTGAAGCTGAAAGCAAAGGAAGGGAAGGTGAGTCTCGAGGACCTTGAGCCATGGCCAGATCGCCTGCGCGCGCGTCACCGCCATCTCCGAGCCCCAGAGCTTCCGAACAGCAAGCGACAGAGATTTCTGAAACCATTTTGCACGCCAAAATCTAAAAAACGATGGCTCTAGCAATCTGGAAAAATGCAAGGCCCTTAATTGAGGACAAATATATTAAATGTGGCGCTTAAATTTTTCTGAAACCATTTTGCACGCCAAAATCTAAAAAACGATGGCTCTAGCAATCTGGAAAATGCAAGGCCCTTAATTGAGGACAAATATATTAAATGTGGCGCTTAAATGTGACCGTTTTTCTGCTTCATGCATGATGGCATTATTGATATTTGGAAATATGTGCTCATCAGACATTTGGTCTGTGATACTGATTTTATTCGGACATAGTGACGTAGGAAGGTGCGGTTTTACACGACACCATTGTTTGCCCGTGAGGATGGTCCTCCTTTAAATCATGCAAATACAAAAATAAATCAATCGATCAACGATTTAGATCTCCTCTTTACGCTATTTAATTATTAATTGCAATATATAATATTGGCCTACACACGAATGCAGTTTACATCCCCTTGCAAAAATGTGCATCAGATAATGTTCTGTAAATATACGCATCAATAACTAATATATGCTTGTGTGTCATATTCAGTAGACACCGATTTCTCGATCCCTGCCTATATTGCCTAATATTAATTAATAAATAATAATAATAATAATAATAATAATAATGAGACAGAAGGGCCTGGGCTTATAGCTGAAAGTCACACAGTCACAGTATTGGGATGGAAGTCAGCTGCCATTTTAAAAGCTTGTCTACGAGCGTTATCTTCATGTGATAAAGGGCCTCGTGCATTCCCTTTGATGTTACGCTTTTGCATTAAACGTAAATGTAAAATTACAAAATATAATTTGATATCATACCAATAAACGTGCATTTAGTAAATGTATAATAACTGCATGTATCACAACCCTCTAACAAATCGAGCGCTTCATCAGATCTGTATAAAATACTCTACATCAACCATAACGGCATGCATGTGTTTAAAACGAAGATATAGGATGTCACGAAAGAAAGCCCCTTGAAATACTGTATCAGTGAACAGACGGACAGCATCAGCAGGGCACCTCTCCCTATAAGAATTTTCCACCATCATTTCTAAGCGCATCTTTATCGTATACAATGAATGCCTGCCTGAAAGACAAACAAAAACATATACATATAAACACAGACATAATATACTAAAATCATTTTGAACCCGAATGCCCTACCTGATTTACAATATCCATGTTAGTCGCCTGCTCGTAGACAGGAGAAACAGCTATAATCGGGGGGAGGCAAGTGATGGAAGCGGAACAGCCCACGGAGGGGGAGGGAAAATCAAACAGAACAGCAGCTTCAGTTGCGTCACTCACGCGCTTCGAGAACGAGAAGGCGTTTTTGGTGTGCAAAGAGCGGGATGAACCGACCGACGCTGATCGCAGTAGAGCAATGAGATCATTAACCTGTCACAATTTACGTGCTTCTTCTAGCTGTATCTTCAGTAATGCTCTCAAATATGATATTTCCCCCTCTAACGAGTTGTTGTTTCGATGGCAGGCTGCTCGCGCTGCAGAAGCCGTAAATTATGAATGTGATTGATCACTGAACACCAGATACGGCGGCCACTAAGTGCTGAGATTGAATTAGATAGTTTCATTTTGCAGTGGTTCGGTGGAACGTTAAGATGCCATTTGGGAAATAATAACTATTCATGAGCGTCTTCAACAAAAACATCACCGTTATGAATAACTAGATCTACAGGTGCATCTCAATAAATTAGAATGTCGTGGAAAAGTTCATTTATTTCAGTAATTCAACTCAAATTGTGAAACTCGTGTATTAAATAAATTCAATGCACACAGACTGAAGTAGTTTAAGTCTTTGGTTCTTTTAATTGTGATGATTTTGGCTCACATTTAACAAAAACCCACCAACTCACTATCTCAACAAATTAGAATACTCCATAAGACCAATAAAAAAAAACATTTTTAATGAGTCTGCGTGCATTGAATTTATTTAATACACGAGTTTCACAATTTGAGTTGAATTACTGAAATAAATGAACTTTTCCACGACATTCTAATTTATTGAGATGCACCTGTACATGAGAATGATGTAGGACTGTGTGGATATTCTGGAAAGACAGTTGCTAACTCAGGATTTCACTGGGCTAAAGAAGATGCCATGCTGGAGGCCTGTATCGAACTTCATATTTTCTACTTCAATCTTGTTAAAATTTCATAATGAACCCATACTATATTTATTAAGATCTTTCACAGTAAGTAAGGAAGGTGTGAATAGAATGTTCTCCTTGTGGGAAGTAACCAGTTGGACTGACAATGATGACTCATACACTATTTTTAGAGAAGGAAAAAAAAAACACCCGTTTAATAAAGAAATGCTAAAACAGGAAAATATTTCTGAAATCTCAGCTAAAAAATCTTGAAAAGAAAAAAGAGCACTTGCAGAATATTTGCTATTGTGAGAATTAAATAGATTTTTTAAAATATCCATAATGTATTTTATATGTTTAATCTGATATTTTAGCTATATTTAATAATATTATTAATTAAATAACATTTAATTCTGATATATACAATTTTGTAATATAACAACATGTCATAATATGTATGTGGAAAATGGAAAATGAAGGGAAATTATATTTTTCGAATAATCATTTGTATGGGAGTTTGCAGCAGTGACAACAGCTATAAATAAACACACACTTCTGGCAAAGATTGAATTTGCATATTTACTTATATTCACATTTTATGCAGAACAGTGTTGTGAATGTTAACTGGTATATTAAAAAAAATTCTAAATTTCACATAAATAATTTCCAGGAAGCTAAAAAAAAAGTAGTTTTCTGGAGTAGGGGGCCTACTGTAATGCTGTAGCTGAGGGGCCTCTGGTTATCGTAAGGCACCCCTGGTGGTGTGTAAACTGTAGATTATGAATTCTAATCATACTGTAAACAGTCTTTACATATACACCTTCCATAGTTTGAGGTCAGAGAGACATCTGGCTGTCTTAAACCTTTTCTAAATTCCCTTGATAGAGAACACTAAATATTAAGCATATATCTTTCCTCTGGCCAAACAATTTGGGCACATATCTAATAAACACATATAAAGCAACCCAAGTGGAACCTGAACCCACAATCTCCAGCTCCAGAAGTTGATGCCTTATTAGGCCACTGGGCCTTGACATGATTTGCTGCATTTTGTATTACAAAATGGCTTTGCAAAAAGCTTTCCCACAAAATGGCTAAGTTGGCTAGGTTTTCACAATTAAAAATGGCCACGACTCTCCATGATATTATAAAAATGACAGATTGCAATGAGTGGAAACATTTCAGCTTTATATTTGTTTACAAATGTAATTCAGAATTTAATAAACTCTCATTCAATCTCACATACAAATCTTTAGATATTATAATATTCCATGTGAAGTGGTTATATTAATATTGTTCTGTATATTTACACTAATGAAGTAAAATTGTTGGGGAAGGGAGCAAATGCTGGGGATTACATAGAGATGTGGTATGACAGACAAGTTCACATCTGCAATCTGTCGTCATTTATTTTTAGAAAATGTTCAGTAATTTTTATTTTTACTGTATGAGACCCATGAATAGGGCACAGTGATCACTGTTTCTGTGGCTGTTCTATGGATATGATCAGTAAAAGGAATCTGACAAGACTAAAGTGGCTAGGCATATCAACAACATTTCAAAATCAACCACATGTATAAAACTGGAATAAAAAAAATGAAAACAAACAATTAAATAATAATAACAAAATACAAAATTAAACAACTTTAAAAAAAAAAAAAAAGACTTGTTTTTTATTTTATTGTCCTAAAAAAGTATCCTTGAAATTCCAGCCAGGCTCTGTGCAACCCAACAGAAGTAATTTGTTTCTCCTTAACAGTGTGCTTTTTGTTCCAATATCTTATTTTATTGTCCTAAAAAAGTATCCTTGAAATTCCAGCCAGGCTCTGTGCAACCCAACACAAGTAATTTGTTTCTCCTTAACAGTGTGCTTTTTGTTCCAATATCATGTTTTATTCTAAAATGTAACTTTAAGCTGGAATTGGAGTAAAGACTGAACCCATATTCAAAGACGATTAAACAATACTGGAGCCTATCATGGAAAACTGTGGGGGAAAAATACACACATATACACAAAATGCGAGACAAACCTGTAAAATGATTAAAACTGTTAATATTTCAATTATTTATTAAAGTTCTTAAAATATTTATTTGAATAATTTAAAATACTGTATATATTTTAGGTAGGAGAATCCCTCTGTAAATGACGCTTAAAAATAAACAGACAAACATAAGAATGATGGAGTAAAAACACATTAACAAATATAAAATGTTCAACAAGGTAAGCTGTTTATAAAACGAGTCCTTTCAGAGATCTGAATTTAAAGAATTTAAAACTGCCATGTTGACAGGGTAAACTGGAGCTGGTTTCTTTCACAGACTGAGTAAGAACCGGTCACAATATTTCAGAACTAAACCACCATTCTCAGCAGAGTCTTTCTGTGACTCAGAGCAGCATGACCAATGTGATTGGTCAGTCAGGATTCTGTTGCTCCACCCACTGGCATCCTGATCAGCTCTTTTTCTGTTATTCAAAAAGATGTAACACAAGTCATCTCATCAGCCAGTTCCTCTTCCTCGTGGCTCCTGATGGGCTCCTCGTCACTGTATATGGGCCCCATGTCTGTGTGGTTCAGGAAGCCTTGACTCTCCCCTGAGCCCCCACGACTCAGGAGATCACTTGCAGCACTTTCCATCTCATCTATGGTCATGTGACAGGCATCTGCAATCTCACGCTTGGCAAAGGCTACAAATTTTGGGTCCTTGGCATACAATCCCAAACCCTCAGAGATCAAGATCTGAGGAAGGCAAAAAGAGAAAGATCTGGAGTGACTAATGGCACTATACATGTCAAACTCAGATGACATACAGTATATATTACCATTCACTCTTACCGTGGTCTGTAAGATTTTTTTTTTTAAAGGGGTCCTATTATGCTCTTTTACAAAGTCTTGATTTTGTTTTGGGGGTGTACTAGAACAGGCTCTCATACTAGGTTGTTCGAAAAACACATTATTTTTCACATATTTTACATTATTACACCTCTATACATATAACACCTCTCTCCTCAGTCTGGCATGAACGGCTCGAATAGTTCCTGTATCAAATGAAGGCCCGCCTTCTGAAATACGAAATGTGCTGTGATTTGTTAGCTGGGCCAGTGTGTGTTGTGATTGGCAGCACTCGGCGCCTGGTCGGGAAATGTCATGCCCCTTACCATAGCCACCTGCGAGCTTCAGTGTAAATATTGCGTCAATATCAAATAAATTTGAGCGCGATTTAAACCCGGATGATTGTAACCACTCTAAGTTCGTCTGCCTTGGGAAAGCTAGCGTGTCTCCGACATAGTGATAACACTCGTTGCTTTCTCTAGTGCAGCTCAACCAGGTCTCGTCCCATTCGTCGATCTTTGTGATATCACAAATCCCGGAAAATATGCGTTGTAGTCCAAACGAGTCGTTCGTTGTAGTTTTTGAAAAGTGATTTCTGTTAAATAAAATATCTCCTTTTGAATTGGACTTTGAGCTTTGTAACTTTGCAGATCTTTTTTATGCTCAAACAGCAACATTGCAGACTAACTAAAATTGAAAAAGTCAAAAACGACAAAAGGACCCCTTTAAAGAAATTAATATATTTACTAAGCAAATATGAATTAAACTGATCAAAAGTGACAGTAAAGACATTTATAATGTTACAAAATATTTCTATTTCTAAAAAATGCTGTTTTTTTAAATTAATTCTATCAATCATAGAATCCTAAAAATGTATCACCAACTGTTTTCACTATTGATAATAATAAGAAATGTTTCTTGAGCATTGTTTTAGCATATTTGAATGATTTCTGAAGGATCATGTGACACTGAAGACCGGAGTAATGGCTATTGAAAATTCAGCTTTGCCATCACAGGAACAAATTACATTTTAAAATATGTGAATATTATTGTATTACATTATATTTTTTACAATTATTTTATTAAATATATTACATACCATTATTTTACTAGATACATTTTTTATAATATAATGTCCATAGATTTAAAAGAATATATAAATATTATATATCTAAATAAGTTATCAAATTATATTATATTATAGCCTACATCTCACACAGCAGCATTGCTAATTTTATGAAGAGCTCCTGTGTTTGCTTAGATGTTGTGAAGCTACGGTTTCTGTAATGTTCCCTTGATGTTGCCTTAATGTTGTTTTAGTTGTAACATGTATAATGTTACTGCAATATTGATGTAGTCAAGCTGTAATGTGTCCATAATGTTATTGCAATGTTGCTCTCATGTTCTAGTGTTTCTCTGCTCCTACCGCTTCTACCAGACTGTCAGCGCTGGCTCTCTTCTCGCTGTAGTGAGGACTGAGTTGGGTGGGGACTCTGAGGGTGGTGTAGGCTCGATACGGCTGCCCCCCTCCACCCGTAGAGGGTCCCGAGTACCATCCCGAACTGGGATGCCGAATCGACGCAGGCACTCCGATGGCACTGGCCTTTTTGTCCCAGATGCCTACACTTCCAGCCCCTCCTGCTCCCTCCTCCTCTACCAGGATAAGGGGAGCGTAAAGGAGACGACCCCGTTGAGGGCCGGTGTTTGCCCAGGATGCTGTTGAACCCGTGGACGATCTAGCGCTGCTGCGACGAGAATCGTAGCTGCCGCATCCCTAAGAGGGAGAGAAAGAAACAGACTGAGTCAGATAGGTTCTGTTCAAACTCACTTTCATAATGTTGTGAAGGGAGTCACTTGAGTTATAAAAAGCAGTTGACAATCAGGAACTGTGTGAAGATAAGGTGTTTCTTCAACTACAGGCAAGTTGCAAGTTGAGGCCTTTTGGAAAATAAAATCCTTTTCAAGCTTGTTTAAGCTTGCTCTGCTGAGACTAATTTCACAATTAACATTTTATGCATCCTAAATACATAAAAATCAAATATTTTCACACAAACATATTTCACATATGGTCACATATTATCACAACAATTTAGCCCCTAATAACTTTTTCAAATATGTATTTACTGAGCAGTGCTAGCGAAGCACATACTTGAGACTGATATGCGAGACATAATATGTAATATATAAAAATAAGATATATACATTTATTTAGCAATTTGTTTGTTTTCATAGTTGTTCAAATAATTCTTATTTAATATTTCAATTGAAAGTCTGGGCCTGGGAAAAGGGTAAAACTATAAAATCAAATGCATTCGAAATGCAGAAAAAAGTTTTAATATGATCTTTATGTAAAATAAAAGTGCAACCAATTTTTAATAAATGTTTTAATTTATAATCCATGCCACCTCATTCAGTGAATAAAACATATACTGTATACAATATAATAAATAGAATCTGTGTGTGCCTAAATACTCTAGTATGTGCATTATGAAAATTATGTAACTGTAACATTGGAGAAAATGTAAAAACAAAAAGAACACATTGGTAACACTTTATTTTAAGGTGTGCTTGTTACACATATTACGTGTACTTACTATTATAATAAAAATTAATTACATGCAAGTAACCCTAATCCTAACCATATAGTAAGTACATGTAGTTCATTAATATTACTCAGTACTTAAATGTATAATTCCACTGTAACAAGGACACCTTAAAATAAAGTGTAACCAACACATCTGATAGTGTGTCATGGACAAAAAATGATATATTGTTATCATTACCTGTGAACGCGCTCTGCAGGGTGGGGAGCTCTGATGGTACGTTCCTGGGATGGGCAGATCATCGCTGCTACCTTGCCTTCTTAAACACTGTATGTTAAATGAAGACTTTCTCCCTGAGAAACAGACAAAAAATAATGCAAAGCAGTGAAATGTATAGATTAAGTACAACCCTTTATTACATAAACACAATATTCTAAATAATAATTACTAAATAAACATATCACAATTGATGATTTTACCAGTAGGCGTTGCAGGCAGCAGGCGTCTCTGTGCTGTCCTCCTGCCTTCACCATAACTGTTTCCATAATGATTACCGTAGACAGGGTGTCTCATAGAGTGTCCATCATACATGTCTCTATGTCCCGGGAACATTGTGCTGTCCTCTGGATAACCATGCCTGAGGACGAAAAAGATTTGATGTATTATAATCCATAAAGTTAATCAGCTTCCAAATATGAATTCATTCATTCAGGCACAGGCAAAACTTTATGAGTACCTTTCTCTAGAGATGACGCTCTCGCTGTCCTCATCTTTTCCATAGAAGCGCTGCTCTCCAGGGTACTCACCGCCTTCCTCTCGCCGAGATAGCGGAGAGGAGAATCTGTCCCTGGAGTCCCTCCTGAGGGAGAAAAGAGGAAACCTGCAGTCAGCAGGAGACTGAGAGAACAGCAGACAGGAACAGAGAAGGGTAAGGGTGGTGCTGCAGACAATGCTGAATGCTTACCTTGGGTATTTGTAGTATGATGATCTATCAAACAAAGAAAAACAGTATGTAAAATAAGTGACCAATAAATTACATAATTAATATGAGGTATAATATAAATAAATGCAGTGGAAACAACTAGATTTACCTCCTAGGCAGCTGGTCAATCACACCATTCTTGTGTTGGTAATGAAAGGAGGAACGCATGCTGTCTCTTCTTCTGAAATTCTCGTGTTCCAAAGCACCGTTCCCGTTCTGTGTTTTTGCTAAGGAGCTCCTACGTACCAGTCCCCCGTTCAAGATGCCTTCTCCTGAGACAGGAACAGGAGCACCGCTGGGAGTAGTGGCCAAAGAGGAGCGCCGGCTTTTGCTTGAGGGCTCAGCATGGCCTGCATAGCCATTTTCATTCTAAGAGGCCAGCGATATGACAGAGAGAGAGAAAAAAAACTGAATATTGTATTAAAATATATGTAATGCAACAACAAAACACTCCAAATCATAGCCATTTTTTAAAATTATATATATTTATAAATTATATTTACAATTATATTTTGAAAACATAACATTAAATTAGTCAGAAGTGACAGCAAAGACATTTATAATGTTACAAAAGATTTATATTTCAAATAAATGCTGTTCTTTTAAACACCCTATTTGCATTCTGTTTGCAATAATAAGAAATGTTTCTTGGACACAAAATCAGCATATTAGAATGATTTCTGATGGATCATGTGACACTGAAGACTATGTAAGAATTTGCTTGTGGCTGAACCTATACAAAAACAAAAGCAAGTCGAAGCGCAGTGGCCTAATGGATAAGGCATTGGCCTCCGGTAATGTGGGTTCAAGTCCCACCTGGGTTGTAAGTCTTTTGGTCACGTTGCTAACATTGCAAGTACTCACAACACTTTAAAAGTGTGCTGCAAAAATGACTACTAATAATTACTCAACTTACATTACAGGTGGTGCACTTTAAGTAAGGAAAGCAACTATTAGCAATCATGCAATCTATGACTGACGTGTAAACAAATTATGCACCTAGATATATGATGAATGTTTAGGGAAGGGAATGCAATAGTTTATGCTCATTTCATGAGCATTTCACCAACCAAACCACAACATCTACACCTACACCACAAAACCCTCTGCCTTAACTTCCATTCATTACCTGATATCTGCTCCTGCCTGGTACTCAAATGACCATTCGTCTCAATAGACCAAGTGCCTCATTACTCTGAATAATCATCTAATCCTTCTGTCTCATGGACTATTTTCTATTCAGCAAATGTATAAGATGAATTCAGTGTGATTCAGTTAATTGATTGAAAAAAAAGAGTAATTAAATTGTGCTCCAAAATAATATTGATGGTCCAAATGATAGGCACCTTATAACGAGCATCATCCTCCTCTTGCTCCTCCTCCAGATCTTCGTTCATGGCCAGTCTCATTTCTGGCACAAGGTCCTGCAGAGTTCGCAGCCCCGCCTGACACAGATGCACGCGGAAAGAGACAGGCACCACAGTATATATGCAGCTCAACAAATCACCAAAAACACAGAGGAAAATACATGTAAACAATTTAGAAACCACTCAATGCTGTTCAAGCAGTTTATCAGGTAAGATTTTAGGCATAAAGGCTGCTTTAAACATGAGAGGGGCCCAGTGGCCTAATGGATAAGGCATCAGCCTTCGGAGCTGGGGATTGTGGGTTCAAGTCCCTCCTGGGTCGCAAACTATAAAATTTGTGTGCAACAGAAAATAGAAGTTGAAACTGCAGTCCTGCTTGATGAATTTGCTGAGATCATGTGAGAAGGACTGAGGCTGTAAACATAACGATTGGTAATTTAAAACCAAGTAAGACTAGAAGAGAAAAATCAAGACTGTTATGTTATCAAGGCATGTGCTTACGATTACAGAGACTAACTATCAAATTTGTAAGAAGGCCTAATGGATAAGGCATCAGCCTCTGGAGCTGGGAATTGTGGGGTTTAAGTCTCACCTGTGTTGCAAACCTTACGTTGAAATTGTAGAAAACCTGATATCATCAACCTGTCAAAGCTTAGCTGTCTGTTAAATGATGAAGTTGAAGCAAGTCTTGATGAATTATGGCAATCATATGAGATGGACTGGGGTTGTGAACAAAACAAATGACAATTTAAAACCAAATAGGGCTAAAAGAGAAGGTGACAATACTGTTGTTTTCATGGTTAGAATTATTGACTGAGACTACATGGCTGTCAGGGATCTGGAAGGAGGACTCAATCACAGAGTGAGTGACAAGGGTTTATTACAAAACAGAGAGTTACAAAAGGGTAGTCAAGTGTGCAGGTGATTCAACGGCAGGAACACACAGTTAACAGAGAAAGAGAGAGCTAGGGAACGCCACTGGGACAGCCTTGGACATCGACTAGCAGAATAGCAGCAGATGAAGTGGCAAGACCAGGCAGATGGAGAAGACAGAGCAAGGCACCAGCTGAGCTCAGATACTTGTTGACCGCAGACTCTGAAGCGGACCAAGTACCAGGCAGTGATAACCAGTGGCAGGAACTCACGGGAACAGGTCAGGACAGGAACTCTAACAACACAGAGACAAGACAGGACAAGGCTCCACAGGAACACAAATTACTCCAATGCAAGCAGGGGGGTAAATAAAACAAAAGAACTGATAAAAAGTAAAGTAACAATAAATAAGAAATAATGACCAATTTAACCAACACAACTAACTTAATGAATATCAAACTAAAATGCAGAACAAAAGATCAGGACTAGAAGAACTGAATAAATACTAAAATAAAGGCAAAAGGCAAAAACAGTCAAAATGCAAAAAAAGGAGCAAGACAAGAACATGGAACTACAAAGGACTAGACAAGACAAGGGCACAAGACCAACCAGGAAGGGAGACAGGAACACATACTCAGCCACATCCACAGACAGAGACAAAGGCTGCGTTCCAGTCTGTTTTTTATGCCCTTCACTCGCTAACTTCCCTCCGTCTTGTTTACTCGGATGTATGTCATTGATTACGTTGCATGAGTGCCCACTACTGGTGGAACCCTTGGAATGGGCTGAAATGGAACGTACTAAGCCTTTGATCACTTAGAATCAGCTATGGAGTTGGTTTATTGTTTACATGTTTCCCCTTACGAATTTGTTTGGTGTAGCATTCTATATGTATATAGATATGCTAGGGCTGTTATAAATGTAAAAAAAAAAAATCATTTATATATTATAGAGTTGTTTGGGGTGGGGATAAATTAAACGCGATCTGCGATGACGTCATAGTCGTGTTGCATTGTGGTCTATGGAGCGAGCGGACTGAAGTGTGCATATGAAGCAGACTCGCTCCCTCGGTCAAAATTGAGGGCTCGAGGGTCTGTCCATATAAACTTCCCTCATCCACTTGACGAAGTGGAACGCACTTCAAAATGGCGTAAGTGGGTAAGTGCTTAGGGAAGTTCGCGAGTGAGTGTCTAAAAGTGAACTGGAACGCAGCCCAAGACAGTGACAGGAGGGGTGAGAATGACCACTAACTGGCAAAGACAAGAGGGCAAGGGGGCCTATTGCCTTGTCCAAATACCCACACTTGCGGTCTTTGCACTTGACCACTTGACAACTTATATGACGTATTTCCTGTATTTGGCCCAAGTGTTGAAGTGAGGATGAAGACCACAAGTGTGTGTCGAACTTTTCATTACCTAAGCCTCGAATAGTGCTCCGGAGCGGTATTCAAGACAGTGTGGATTTAGTGTGCATTAATGGCACTGCGCTTTGCCATTTTTATGACCTGGGACAGTCTTGCGCACTTACTTCCTGTCGCGCGCACGCGCTCTCAAGTGGCCAAGACCGCAAGTGTGGGTATTTGGACAAGGCATATAAATGGGGAGGAAAGCACATGAGGAACAGGTGGACGCAATCAAGTAAATGAGGGCAAGACAAGGGCTAAACAAGGGGGGCAGGACAAGAGGAGCACATGGCCAACATAGACAAAGACAGTAGTGATGGGAAGTTCGGCTCTTTTCAAAGATTCGGCTCTTTTGGCTCGGCTCCCTTAGAAGAGCCGGCTCTTACAGCTCCCAAATGGCTCTTTATTTAGTATCACTCTGAGCCTTCTATTTTAGCCCAATTTAGCAAGTGTGAATGGTTTGTGTGTTGGCAAGCAATTTTTTATTCAGTGTTTTCATAAAAGCCTTTTGTTACAAAAAAAATACACATATACTATTATTTAACATTTTAATAAAACTTTAATTGAACAATTGAACACAGAACCACAGCAAACAAATAAATAAAGGCAAAAGTCTTAACAATTTAGACACTTTAGTCTTTAGTGCAGGTTGGCATTCAGAAATATCAGATGCCTCAGCTTGGGTGTGCTGATGCGATTTCTCCTCGCTGTGATTATTTGTCCTGTTTTTGAGAAGACTCTCTTTGAGGGGACCGATATTGCAACAATGCAGTGTCTTCCTACCTTAACCAACGCGCTTGCGTTTAAATCCGGCTCCCCTGTCCCTCTCTGTTGCTCTGTGTACCTGGCCTGTACCACTACACTCGCTATCTTCGGAGCTTGTGTCCCCATTCCTTCTTTCACATAATGGTATGATCCTAGTCTGTCCTCCCATGTGATT
>NW_015665129.1:1431082-1446608 GCF_001515625.1 Sinocyclocheilus rhinocerous
TGCAGTGTCTTCCTACCTTAACCAACGCGCTTGCGTTTAAATCCGGCTCCCCCGTTTCTCTCTGTCGCTCTGTGTACCCAGCCTGTACCACTATACTCGCTATCTTCAGAGCGTGTGTCCCCATTCCTTCTTTCACATAATGGTATGATCCTAGTCTGTCCTCCCATGTGATTAGCCGCATGTGTATTTTTAAATTTTTCTGTAATGAAAAACTGCATAAAAATAAGGCTTTTATGAAAACACTAAATAAAAAATTGCTTACCAACACACAAACCATTCACAATTGCTAAATTGGCCTAAAATAGAAGGCTCCGGCTGAAGATTCGGCTCTCCCCGACGGGAGTCGGCTCTTCTCGTTCGCTACAAAGAATCGGCTCTTAGAGCCGGCGAACGACACATCACTAAAAGACAGAGCCATGTGCTCAGACACAAGACAAACACGTTAAACAAAGACAGAACAGACTTAACTGTCAGGACAGGACCCTGACACATGGCTAAGACTAAAATATGGCCTAATAGACTAATGGATAAGGTATCAGCCGCTGGGGTTTGTGGGTTCAAGTCCCACCTGTGTCATGAGAAATAGCTCCTTTGTTTAGGATGAAATTTATATTGTGCAACTTTCTGACAGTTTGTAAAAAAAAAAACCTGTAAGAATGATGAAATGCATGCAGCTTGGACACAAACCCACACATGTAACCTCAAACTACCAATGACAGCACACCCATAGAGAATGATAAAAAGAGACTGTCTAAGATGATACTCGGAATGAAGACAGCCAGGATCACAGCTCTTTGGTGAAGACTTTTGTTAGTTTAGTCTGCTTCAGTGGATCATCTCTCAATGTGGGATTTGTACAAATCCATTAGATGATTGTCAAGTCATCTGTTTTTGTGATTTAATTTAGTGCAAGTGCGGGACATTTTGCATAAAATGTGTGATTTAGCAAATACAATGCTATTATTGTGTTCAGATGTATCGGAAATGACAGAACAGAAATAAAATGCAGAATCTAGGACAGAGATCTACCTGTAGAGCTGAAGGGTTACCATTCTCTGAATCTTCCAGACCCACTTTCTCTTTCCTTTTCCGGAACTTCCTAAAATAGTCCTGGATCAAGAATGTGGCATAGAATTTACCCACAGTCACTTCTTCCTCTGTAAAAGAACCAACATAGAATGTTGCAAATAAAACAGCACAAAAAGTTGAAAAATGTTTCTGATTTGTGTAACTTGTGCTTGTTTGGGCTGTGCAGCATTCAGAACTAAATTGAGGATGTCTTTTAAATGCCAGTTAAATATGACGTGAGGCAGAAAACTAAATACAAAAATATTAAATTATAATTAAATTTAAATTTTATTTCATTTGTCAGTATAAGTTACTCATTAAAATGTTTTCACATGCTCAACATATATGCCATTTCCAGAAATGTTGGATATTAATATTCACTGTATGAAATGCCAAAAAACGTACAAAAACATACATTTCATATATAGGTAATTATATACAATAAATGAACTTTCATTTTGTAGACAATGATGGAAGAACATTTCATTCCCTGACAAATTGCCAGAATAATTTACTGCAAAGTCTTCAAAAGGAAGATTTACAAGACAGATACCTTATAAAGATTATCTAAACTATCTATTCTTGTGTAATTTGGTGATATGTGATCATTTTGCAATTCAGTAAATTAATCTTCCTGTTATTCTGATTAAAATTCACAATTCTGTTCAAAAATTCACACTTGTGAATTAAAAGGGAGCCAATTTATACATTTTGAATTTTGCCCAACCCTGGTGCATTGTGGTAATTTTACTGATTTAAAGAACTACATAAATATGATCCACAAAGAACTCACCAGCAGGGGGTGGAATAACCTCATCCAATATTTGGGGTTTTATTCTCTTCCAGATCTTCTTAATGATGATTCTCAACTCTTCGTTCTCTTGATCAGGGTTCCCTGAGAACAACACATTGCAGTCACATGAACTTACACAGCTACCTAAGACCGTGTCCTTTTACACACATATTGTCTCATTCATTCTCAAAAAGCTTAACTGCATATTATTATTCTGTATGGTAACCTACAGTATGTGGATGCATGTGGTTGATTTCAGTGAAATTTCATTTGGAAAAAAAACAAAAAACATGACCATGAAAGAAGGGCTCCAGTATTTATATGCAAAGCACACGTTCATATGAATCATCTGTAGCTTAAATAGAGAGGTGAAGCGGATGAGTATGCAGAAGGTGTGTGTGTTTGTGTGGACGCCCATACTGACCCTCAGTTTTAATTTTCAGAGCAGTTCTGACCAGGGCGAACAGGGTGGCGTTGAAGGTCACCGTACCATCACTGTTCAGGGGCATGTTCATGGCAACCAGCCTCTGACAAAAAAATAGAGAGATATAGTAAGACAGAAAGAAATGGAAGAAGAACAGATCAAATGGAGTTTGTGTGTCTGTACCTTGCAGGCCACACGATGAGGACAGAGCTTCCCAAATCCAAGTGGCGGCTGGATTCTCCTGAGCAAAGCCACTACATCCAAATGCTTTATACGACCCCTGGAAAACAAACACACATTTAATTAGACTTTAATTGTTTAAATAAAAAAAAGCATTAGAGAGAGACTGATAATCTTACTTGGCTTCAGGGTCGTACTCTGACCAGATTCTTTTAAACTCATCCAGGTGATGTGGTCCGAGAATTGACCAATCACGGGTCAGATAGTCAAAATTGTCCATAATGACGGCAACAAACAGATTAATAATCTGAAAAAGCACAACAGTTGCATTTCACTATGCAAATCACACTGAAAACATTTCAGCCAACATAAGGCTAGCATGCCCTGCATAATAATCACTGTACAGATATTTACTTATAGTTTTGTCAGAAGAAAAAATTAAATGTTAAAATGTAAAAATACACAAGTTAAGAACAAAACAAAAAAAATCAGTTTTTTTAATTCTTAATAAAAGCTGGGAAATTATGCAGTCAAAATGAAACTGCATGACTAAAGCTATCAAGGAAAGTTATGAAGAATAGAGTTAATTTAATAAACAACAACATTTACCAGGAAGGCGCAGAGCATAAAGAAACTGATAAAGTAGACAATAGCAAAGTTGCTGCCGCATGTGAATTCTTCCGCGGGCTCATAGTCTGACTCTGGGTCACAGCGCTTTCCTGGAAGACTGGCCAACATGATCTCCTGCCACGCTTCGCCTGTTGCACACCTGCACATGAAGAGCACATACATTTATGCATTTGGCAGACACTTTTATCCAAAACAACTTACATTGCATTCAAGGTAGACATTTTTAATAGTTCATGCATTTCCTGGGAATCAAATCCATGAACTTGATGTTGCTGGCACCATGCTCTACTGTTCTGTGATTAACAGAAAACACACTCTCTCACCTGAAAAGTAGCAGCACAGCCTGCAGAAAAGTCTGAAAATTGTTGTTCCTGTTGATTTGTGTGTGGTCCTGCATGGCAACCTTTCCAAATGTCTGATGAATAGAGCATTCGTGATTTTTTTTAACTGATCAGTTGTGTTCATAAAAAACAGACTGTTTCTTAAAAAAAAAAAAAAAAGATATAGTATATACTAAAAATATAGCAAAAAAAAAGTAAAATATAAAAAATAATGATCAAAACATAATATATACATTTTCCCAGCCTCCAATTACCTGCATTCCAATTACAGCATAGATGAAGAAGATCATAGCGATCAGAAGAGCAACATACGGCAGGGCCTGAGGGACAACAAGAACAGTAACAGACCACAACATTTGCTCAAAATATGAAAAATGTTTTAGAAATCATTGTCTTCTGACCTGGAGTGATTTCACAAAAGTCCAGAGCAGGGTACGAATGCCCTCTCCCTTGCTGAGCAACTTAACCAATCGCATTACACGAAACAGACGGAAGAAAGTTATGGATACACGAGAGCTGTCCTCTGAGCTCTAAGGAAAAAAGAATTTTTTTTCATAATGTGCCCTACAGGACACATACAATGCATGCGATTCTGATTTTTACATGAAATATTTGTGAGCTAACGTCTGCATTAAACACTAATATAATCATTACTAGAATCTAATAAGACTAAAGTGATATTTGTGACAAAAAAACTAATATTAAACAAATTACCACTGACCACTAACATGCCAAGAAATCTGTGCTAGTTTAGACTATCTTATAGAACCGTATCTATTTCAATCCTGTTGATTGCATAAGTAAAAGAGGAACTCACGCTGAACTCTGTAACCACAATGTCCACCACACTTCCCACCACAATCAGAGCATCAAAGGAATTCCATGCGTCGATAAAGTAATGCTGCAGAACGGGAAAAAAAACAAAAAAAACCACCAGATATTAAGAACAAAATACTTGAAAAGTTCAAGATGGTTTGAGAAGGGTTTAAATGATTTTAAGACATATCAGTAACTTTATCAACAGGATACTTTATAGCAAGCAAACACATATCACATCAAGTGAAAGGACTGACCCTGAGTCTGAGAGCCATCAGTTTAATGATCATCTCCACAGTGAAAAGGCCGGTGAAAACCATATTGAGGATGTCCATCACGTAACTAAAAAATGTTGACTGGTCATAGTGCTGTGAAAGAATCCAGAAAGAGTATGATTCAGCATTTAACTCATTATCAGCCTCAAATCATTTGGTCTTGATCTTCTACTTTATAGACATATATATGTTTAGATTTATGTCAATTTATAGAGGCCTTCTTCAAATGTATGAGACTTCTCTCTAAAATGGTGCTACTCAATACTATTTTATTCTCAGTACTATTTTAACACTGGCCTCAAGGTTCATGTTGGATTTTTAAGTATGCTCATATAAGCTCAGATTCACAATACCAAAAATAGACTAAAATGTCTTTGTCTGTGGTTCTACATGCTGATTGTACAGCTTTTGTAAGGCTTGTCAGACAGTCTGGCTGTGTTTACCTGCACAGCCAGAGTAACAGTGTTGAGGAGAATCAGCACAAACATGATGTACTCAAACCCTGTGGAGTTGATTATAGACCAGAACTTGTACTGCACTGGGTTTTTGGGGATGTACAGCTTCAGCGGCTGGGCCTTTAGGGCGTATTCCACACACTGTCTCTGTAAGTAACAAAAAGAAGGAGACATAATGTGAGAAAATACATACTGGAGTGCAGTAGTGCACTGCTCAACTTGAGCGGGCCGTTATTTAAAATGAAAAGTCAACATGAAATCTTATATATTTATTGTTAATACACGTTTCAGTTCTTATTATGAAAGATTTATCTGTGCATGTTATTCAAACTGTGTATCTTTGTAATCTTCAATCAAGATCAGGGTTGCCAGGTTTTCACAACAAAACCCGCCCAATTGCTACTCAAAACTAGTCCAATCGCGTTTTGAAGGGGGGTCCCCCATTAAAAATCGTGTTCCGGGGGGTAAAATACAAGTTTTTTGGCAGGGTTCCCCGGTAAAATTAGCATTTCAGGGGCTAAATATCGCGTTATTGTGTCGCTTCTACCCGCGGACATGAAAAACAACCCGCAGCAACAGTGGTAAAGTAGCCCAATTCTTGGCAACACTGAGATCTAACTTGTTCTTCCTACTTTTTTTTGTTGTTGATTACACTTAAGCTGCAATTCAAACATGTATTTGTTTTGACTCCATTCCGGTCTGAAACACCCACTTTACACCATCCAATCAGTTTCCGATTTATAAAAAACAAAAAAATCTTATTGAATATAAGTGTCAGAGTCACATGATCCTTCAGAAATCTTTCTAATATGCTAATTTGATGCTCAAAAAACACTTATTATTATTAATGTTGAAAACAGTTGTGCTGCTTGATATTTTTGTGGAAACTATAATAAATTTTTTGGATGCTTTGATAAATTGAAAGTTCATAAGAACGGTATGTATTTGAAATAGAAATCTTTTGTAACATTATATTGTCATATTTAACCAAATTCATGCATCCTTGCTAAATAAATCAATAAATCATACTGACCCCACAATTTTGAACGATAGTATGTCACATTACAGAGGTAAAACTGGTTGCGAACTTAAATGTAAAATGTAAAACACTGAAACATGTAAAATATTCTTTAAAATAGTCTTTCGTCCAACCTGATTTTTGTCCAGCTCACAGTTCTTGAACTCAGCCTCTCCTTGTTCACGAAAAGTGATGATGACAAAACCCACAAAGATGTTCATCATGAAGAAGGCGATGATGATGATGTAGACGATGAAGAATATAGAGATCTCCACGCGGTAGTTGTAAATGGGGCCATGATTCTCTGCATTGGCATCAATGGCTTTGTAGAGCAGCCTGAATGAGGAAAAACAGAATGTGGAGCATATTGTGTAAACATGGTCATGGTGACCTTGAGTGACATACGGAGGAAGATGTCAGAGGAGCAGACTCACGCTGGCCAACTCTCAAAAGTGGAGACTGTAAACAGGGCCATCATTCCCATCAGTACATTATCGAAGTTGAAGTCGCTGTTGATCCAGATCCTCTCTTTCACCATTGGATGACTCACATCTCCGTCTTTATACACCACAAATGTGCCTCTGTGTCACACAAACAAACACACACACAATTTGTAGGCACAAATGGATGTACACATAAACCACGAACACATGACACATAAGCACACATGTTGCCCAAAGGCACACACATGTGGTTAATGTAAGAACAGAATTAAACAGGAATGACAGATGCTGAAATATGACATACTTGCACTGTTCTGGAGTGTTTTTAGCTTCATCTGTGCAACGATAAAATTTACCCTACAAAATACAACAGTAATGACGCAAAAAAGTACATTAGTACACATTAGTATATATGTGCTAATGTTAAACTTGTGAGAGCACAAGATATAGACAGACTTTGTGTGTGTGTGTGTGTGTGTGTGTGTGTGTGTGCGTTTAACCTTGAAAAGCTGAACACCGATGCAGGCAAACATGAACTGAAGTAGGGTGGTGACGATCATGATGTTCCCGATGGTCCTTATAGCCACAAACACACACTGTACCACATGCTACACACAGAGAGAGAGAGAGAGTGTGAGAGAGAGAGAGAGAGAGAGAGAGAGAGAGATTATATAGAGTTATATTATAGAGAGTTATATTATAGAGAGTAATGGAGTTTCACAATAACAATGACAGAGAAGCACTCAAACAATTCTGCAAATATGAATTACACTACCATTCAAAAGTATGGGGTCAGTAAGATTGTTGTTTTATTTATTTATTTAAATTAAGCAAGGATGCATTAAATTGATCAAAAGTGACAACAAATACAAAATACTTATATTTCAAATACATTTTGTTCTTTTGAATTTTCTATTTATCAAATAATCCTGAAAAAATGTATCATGGTTTCCACAACAATATTAATCAGTGCAAAAGTTTCTTCAGCACCAAATCAGCTATTTACAATGACTTCTGAAGGATCATATGACACTGGCCGCTAAGTAATTACTTATTTTAAATTGTAATAATATTATAATATTACTGTATTTCATACTACTACATTTTACTGTATTTTTGATCAAATAAATGCAGCCTTAGTGAACATAAGGGACTTTCAAATGCATAAAAAAAACTTACAGAGCCCAAACTTTTGCAGATAATTGCATATATACATGCCTTTAAAACGTTTGCAAAATAAAGCACAGGCACTAACACACTAAAAGTGTACCTTGAGTCCTTTGGCTCTGTTGATTGCTCGAAGAGGCCTCAGAACTCTGAGCACCCTTAGGATCTTCACTACAGAGATTGCACTCGAACTAAGAGAGAGAAAAAAGCAAGAGAGGTTTTACTTTGTACGTGTGGACTCAAAAAGCATAGACTGATCTTCATTTCTTCTTCAATGTCTCTTAACAGTGTGATTTATATGGTTTCATAAGCAGTCAAGTCATATATTACCCCTTTCACATCATCAGTGAATGCAGGTATTCCACTTTTTTCATACAGTTATGCACCAAGGTAAATACTATAAATATGTAAATGAATAGTTGAAAGCATTTGGGCATAAGATTTCGATTGATTTATCTATTTTCACATTTACATTGCATTCAAAACGGGATATGGGAACCATCTTCAGTTATCCACCAGAGGGCGATGCATACACATACACGTACACATCTATACATCAGACAACTCGCAGAAATTATGAACAGACATCTTTTGATATCTATATGAGTGTAGTAGACTTACTGTAAGAAGAAGGAGACCAGAGACACACTGACCACCAAAAGATCCAACAAATTAAACCAGTTTCTACAGAAGGAACCCTTATGGAGGAATGCGCCATGCACTATCATCTACAGAGGAAAAGGAAGGGAAATTTGAAGAAAGGTAAGGACATTTCAGTGTAGCAACATTTTACAAAAGCATTTGATTGATTGATCGGTACCTTCAGTAAGATCTCCACAGTGAATATAGAAGTGAAAGCATAATCAGCATAACCCAACACCTGTAAGAGAGAAATAAATCAGTTCCCCTGATATGAAAAATTATTATGTTTCACTGGTATGATTGATGTTTGGTGACACATTTGTTTGTGTATATGCGATTTAGACAAGTAGGACACGTTCCTGGAGCATCCATTGTTGTTTGTTGTTTAAGATTTGTACCAAACAATCATGGTCTGAACCCTCACTATAATGTCGTCCTAAACCTTCAGGGAAATAATAGATTGATAACCATGTTGTTCCCCTTGGCCCCAGTTCTGACCCCAAATCTTAATTCTGATTGGTTGATCCCATGTTGTTCCAGTACTAACAAGGATGCTGATCCAAAAATATGTCTTACTTAAAAGTAAATCATGTTAAGCTATATGTTTATGTGTGTGCGTGCGTGTGTTTGATAGCCAGCTGATTGAAGGATGGCGTTCCCCAGCTGGCACTGAAGAGCTCCTCCAACATGCCAATCAGGACAGCTGCAGTAATAACTATTTATGATGCTGCTTATGTGTGAGCAGGAAACTCACATTGTTCCTGAAGGAGTGAGCTCTGATAGGATCCTCCGCAGCCAGAGAAATGCTGCTGAGAATGATGAAGACCAGGATGAGATTAGTGAAGATGTGGTGGTGGATCAGGGTATGGCAGCCCACTCTTATTCTGGAGGAAGACCCAAAGAGAACTCACATATTCTTGCTGTTTAAACTTCATAAATAAAACAGATCTGAGTCTGATATAATGTTTGCTGTTTGTCTTAACAAGTTAAAGAGATTTACATTGTTTACTAAAGATAGGAAGACTAACTGGTACCTCTGAGGAAATGTACCATAAGAAGTTTATTTAGGAAGCCAAACGTTTTTTTTTTAAATTTTATTAATGAGTAACTCCAGAACTTTGTTATGACACATTCCTAGTGTTTAGACATTGAAATGAAAATGTGAGGAACAAAAACACAATTTCCATGTTTAAGTGAGTGAGTGTTATTTTTTCCCCAAAAGTATTTTGGAATAGTTTACATAAAGAAAATATTTACACATATAATCATAGTAACAAAGAATTAATCAAATAGTTCACCCAAAAATATATTGTCGACACTCACCCTCAAGACATTCCAAACCTGTATGACCTATTTTCTTCTACACAAAAGAAGATATTTTGAAGAATGTAACCAAACAGTTTTGATGAAAATGGATGTATGGATGAAAAAAGCACAAAAACAAAATTTCTCAAAATATTTCCTTTGTGTTCCGGAGAAGAAAGTAAGTCAAACATGTTTGGAATGAATGAATGAATGAGGCATTTACATGACACAAGTAAATTATGGCAGAATAAAATTTTTGGGGGGGTAAACTATCTCTTTAAATGGTCAAGCACTGTCTTGTAACAGTGTGTGAGTGGTTTAAAGTGCACACTCACGGGTTGGTCTTGCTGAGGCAGAAGAACGCACTGCCCTCTTGGATTGGTAGAACTTTCTCTTTAGGAGGAGCGAAGTCAGCAACATTGAGCTGAGCTTTCCCTTCTTCCAGCAGAGAAGAACAGAAAGAAAGAGAGAGGGAGAGATAGACAGAGAGAAACTGAGTTAATGTGATCACAATCTAGCTCTATCTAGCCAACACTAAACCTCAGGACACTCAGCAAGAGGGACTGTTAGTGCAAAATGTGTGGTGTAAGATGAGTAATTATGGTCACAAATGTCTTCTAAATCACTACAAAACTTTTCAGAATAAACAAACTGTTCCAAAGCAATATGCTGTCTTAACGTTTGTGCACTGTACCTTCATCATCTCCCTCTTCAGGCTCCTCCTCTTCCTCGTACTCATCATCAATGCCTACCTGTTGAAAACAGAATGAAAGAAAGACCTCAATGTGATAATTGTTCAACAACAACAAAGACAGAGGAGTTTGATTTCCATACCTTCACCTCTCCGTTCTCTCCTTCACCTTCACCTTCACCCTCTCCCTCTTTTTTTTCTCTGTCAGGATCAACAGAATCGCACGTCAGATTTTTTTATTTGTTTTTGAATATATACAGAACAGTGGGTGAAAATGCTTATATTTTGCATTTTTCTAAAATAAATCATTATCAGCGTAATTTCAGTAAAATGTTAAAATGAAAAATAAACATGAATGTCAGGACGTTTTAGTATTTGGTTTATCTCCCTTTTGCTTTAATGAAAGAATCTTAATTCTTATTACTTCATAAGGTGTCTATTATAGATTTTTTTCTTTTAAACCTTTTCTTTTTTCTTTTTCTAGGTTTAAGTGGGATTTTGAATCTCAGATTTTCAGTGTGAACTTTTAGACCCCACTGTGTATGTTTAAGAATAGTAAATGTGTATGCTGTCATATTTAGAAAGACAGATGAGTTCAGATTTGGTAATATGATGTGGAATTATCTAAAAACACACTCATTCTTCTTATTGTCTCCATCCCCTCCTGCTAAGTTGTCGACAGCGATGGCCAAGAAGACGTTCAGTAGGATATCTTAAGAGAGTAGCAGTTAAGACCCAACAAAAACACAAACAGAAAGATGACAAACGACAAACAACATCAACAAACCAGAAATCAGGATTTGCAGTAGGGATTGTAAGATATGTTTGCTTTTTAATCAGTGAACAATGACGCCAGTTGCTGAAATAGTGTTAAGTTGAAAACTAGTACACAACTGCATTGATGTATCTCAAACAGTAAAGCACAACGCAAAGGCTGTGGGTTCGATTCCCAGGGAATGCATTATTCAATCAAATGTATACTGTACCTAGTATGCAGTGTTGCTTTGTTAATAAATGTAATAAATATACATGAATAAAACTGTTGGTGTTTTGTTGATGATATCAGATAAACAAAATGAAAGCATAATAAATAAGCAAATAAAAATTGGTTTCAGACAGAAAAGGATACAGTTACCACAAATGAACAAAATCACAAAGTAAAGACAGACGATCATTCCAGGGAAAACCGGGCCTCCATATGCCATGATACCATCATACATTACTACATTCCAGTCTTCACCTGTTAAGATCTGTAGAGAAAAAAAGACCTACATTTAGCAAAAAACCTTTTCAAAATTACATTTAAAGCACTGACTTCATTAGGATTCTTAACTTTCTTAACCTTTGAGCAGAACTTTATACTTTAAAAGCATCACCTTTCTTTGAAAAAGACATTGTAAATTTCAGATTTTTAATTATTTCAATTTTTCTTTATTCGTGAATAATATGATTAGGAAAATTTCTGCTTATTAAATAACAGAATATAATGTTTTCACTGTTGTAGCAGAGTTTACCTGAAAGCAGGTTAGCAGGGCCTGAGGGAAGGAATCAAAGGTGCTTCTCTTGGTCTGTGTCTCATCAAAGTTGAACTTCCCTCCAAATAACTGCATGCCAAGCAGAGCGAAGATGATGAGAAAGAGGAAGAGCAACAGCAGCAGGGAGGCAATGGACTTCATTGAATTCAGTAGAGAGGCCACCAGATTGGACAAAGCCGTCCAATGGCTGAGGAGGACAAGTGGGGCAAGAATTAGCAGGGCGGAAAAGTGATGAGGAAAGAGAGAAACAACAGGAACAAAACAAAGGCACCGGAGGAAAGAGGGAATTGTTTTCTTGTAGAAAATAAGAAAATCACACATTGTTTTTAGACATGCTCTAAATTAGACAAACATTAGAAACCTAAAAAAAAATGAAGAGAAAATAAAACAGCTATACTATTCAGTTTCTTAAGAAAAAAGGAGGCCTGAGTACCGTGTGACTTTGAAGATCCGAAGCAGGCGGACGCAGCGCAACACTGAGATGCCGAGAGGTGGCATGATCTCCATCTCCACAAGAACTGTCTCCAGAATCCCGCCGCACACCACAAAACAGTCAAAACGGTTGAAAAATGCCACAAAATATGCCTGCAACCCCAGACTGTACATTTTCAACAACATCTCCACTGTGAACAGTGAGAGGAGAACCTTATTGGCAATGTCTATGAGAGAGACAGAAAAAGAAAGAGAGGCAGATAAACAGATGTAATTACAGTCCAACCTTTTTTTGTCACCATGTACTGTAGGTTATTGGTAACACCATGATGGATTCCTTCTTTAAACCTTATGAAAGACACATCAGTAAGAAAACAACAGCTAATAGCGTTCTATAAATAAATGTGTGGCCAGTGCTGTGGGACAGTGCACATGCCATGTCAGTAAGGTGATGTTTGGAAACACCTACATACCCTGAACGTCAGTGAGCCAGTCTGGTTGGTTATAATGTTCAGAGGCACTGAGAGCAGTGTTGAGGAAGACTAGGATCAGCACTAACCAATAGAACGTCACAGATTTCACTGCTGTATGACAGTTTCTACGAATGCAACGGTTCCAGCGGCGCAGGGCACGACTAAGCAAACACACACACAAACAAAAAAATACTAATCACTGTATAGATTTTTTTTTTACATTCATATGAAAAATTACAATATATATATAATGTAATGTAATATATAATATAATAATATAAAAGTCATGAACCATGTGATCAAAGCAATTTTAGAGGGCATGTATTGCAAAAAATCATTTACATACTCCATATTTTGGACAGAATAAAATATCTAAATATCTTTAAAATAATAGAAATGCACTTTAAAAACAAAACTGCATAACATAAGACTAGTTTTCAGGGAATATATCTTAAAGCAAGAGTACACCCAAAACTGAAAATCCTGTCATCATTTACTCACCCTCAAGTGGTTTCATCCCTGTATAAGTTTATTTCTTTTGCTGAACAAAAAAGAAGATATTTTGAAGATCAAAAAAGTTGATGCTTCCCATTGACTTCCATAGTATTGTTTTTTCCATACTATGGAAGTCAATGGGGACCATCAACTGTTTGATTAACCATATTCTCCTAAATTTCTTCTTTTGAGTTTAACAGAAAAAAAGAAACTCATACAGGTTTGGAATAACTTGAACTATCCCTTTAAGTTTATTAAAGGAATAGTTCACCCAAAAATGAAAATTTGCTGAAATTTTACTCACCTTCAGGTCATCCAAGATGTAGATGAGTTTGTTTCTTCATCAGAACAGATTTGGAGAAATTTATTGTAACATCACATGCTCACCAATGGATATATCTTACATAAATGTATGAACACTCATTCTGACGGCACCCATTCACTGCAGAGGATTCTCACTTGGTGAGCAAGTGATGTAATGCTACATTTCTCCAAATCTGTTCTGATGAAGAAATAAACGTATCTACATCTCGGATGGCATGAGGGTGAGTAACCTTTTAGCTAATTTTCATTTTTAGGTAAACTAATCCTTTAAGTTTGACATTTTTTTGCATTGTTTTATGCATGAACTTCTAAGAATAAACTAAATTTAGCTAGATTTATGCTTTAAACAAGAAAAAAAAATACAGTGTATTTTCTAAAGTAAAGTTTATATATCCAGTAGACGGACCCTGAACTACTAGTTTGTCCTCACAATGACTCACCAGCACGGGATCTTCATAATGCGAGCGCTGAAGTAAAAGGACAGTGAACAAAACAAAACGACAATGAGCTCAAAGACAAGCACAACACAGAGCAATTGGCAAAATTGCGCTTAACAAAGATCCAGTTCAGATACTGAAACAAAGACAGCCAAAGAAACCCAGAGTAATGAACTGACTTGCAAGAGCACAAAGAATACAAAGAAAAGAGAACATAATGAGCCGCAACTGAGAAATTAAGGGATGACACTCCATTATGGCTGATAACAACTTCCATTAGTAAGCTGGCAGGACAACGCAATGACAAATGTTGTGTGTTATGCTGTTTCTAATTATTGTGGGTATGTATGTGTGCGTATATTATTACCAGCAAGCAGCACAACAATCAGTGTGTTCCTCATCTATGTTTTCAGTGTTCTCAGAGGCCGTTTCACTGGCTGGAAGACTTGCTATAGCATGGGAAAAAACAGGAAGAGAGTGAAAGATACACAGAAAAGGATAGGTATGAGAGACAAAGAGAAAGAATAATGTCGGCCACACATTGACAGTTTTGGAGAAAATCAATCTCTATGCAATAGGGTCAAAGCACTTAATATGGGTCCAACCGAGAGATGTGATTTCTAGCCCCAGATGTAAATTACACAATTAGACAAGACAAAGTTGAGGGGGGCTATATATAGAACAGCGTGGGAGTGAAGTGGTCATGCGTCTGGTTCTGATTGGCTGTACCGTGGGTTTCGTTTGAGTGGCTGAACCAGCCGAATTTCCCCCTCTTCTTATCAGCTAGGTCCCGCAAGGTCACACCTGAGGGGAGATTGAAAGATCCAGAGAGAGAAAAAGAGTGAGAGACATGGAATAGAACAAAATGAGAAACGGAACAGATGGAAAAGCAGGTGGTGGGTGGGGAAATCTTTACCTCAAACATCAATATTGAGATGAGATGTTTAATGTATATTGGGTACTCAGTTTACTATATTTTTAACTGGAACTCAGCACAACTTCCACACAATTACAGTGCATTAAGTACAAAATTAGTTGTTCCAATTTAACAGACTTTAAGTATACTAGTTTAGTATCATAAAATTACAATTGCAGGGTATTTTTATTAAGTACACAAATATGTAAATGTATTTGTAGTATACTTAGCATGAAATAATTGTATTTCAAAGACATTTTATATTATTTTCACTAGGGCAGTTAAAGGTAAAATGTGTAATTTCTGCCTACTCCAAACTGAGATAAATAATGATTCATCTTTTGGGGTCCAGTTATATTGGTATTATTTATATAACAGTATAGTATTTATTATTATTTTAAATAGACTTTATTTTACATTTTCATTTTCATTTTACTTTAGGTTTCATTTCATGCTTTTTGTCCTTTTTATTAGTCCTTTTTATTATTTTTTTATTCAGTTGCCAATGTTTTAAGTTTGAGTTTTTCATTTAATATTGACATCTTATTTAAAATTATTTCAGCTTTATTTCTATGAACAAAAACAGTTTGTAAGAGGGTGCATTTTTTACATTACATTTTAATTAAATGTGCACAATATATATATATATATATATATATATAATAT
>NW_015665129.1:1446618-1453606 GCF_001515625.1 Sinocyclocheilus rhinocerous
TATATATATATAATATTTTGTAAATATCTAGAATATTTCTATTAAATTTTTCTTTTCTATTACATGTCTCATTTTGCTTTCAAAATTATGGTCAGAAATCATAAGATTAATCCCAGTTATTTTATTCTGTTGACAACCATAGTTTCAAACACTAAGAAACACTACATCTAACATTAATAGTGGTTAAAAAATCATGCAAAGTAAATATTCTACAGATAATATTTTAATTACTTGCTTTAGACTTAGTCTTTATAATATGATGCTTACTACTTTTCTCATATGATGTGAATGAATCATTATACCTCAAATTATATAGCTGTCATTCCATTTTAGTTAGGAGGCCCTCAGAAAGGGATCAACATATTTGGGGTCCTTGGGATCAAAAACCCTGTCTTACTTAATTGTCTCTGTATGGTAAACTGGTATAGGAGAAACAGGTGATCAACAATGAACAGGTGATATCAAAGACAAAGGGGTATAGATGGTTAAACAGAGGAAGAGATCTCACGTCTGTTCCCGTCCTCATCAAACTCATCAATATCCTCAGCCTGAGTGATCCAGTCCATATATCCACACAGATCCTCCTCCATCTGCTGTTTCTCACGAAGCTTCTGGAAATCTCCGCGAGCTTTCGCCTTCTCTCTCTCCTTAGAGAATTCTCTACACACAAGTATGGCCTGTTAGACAAGCAAAACAAACGCACACACGCACAATACACACTGTGGACTTTCACACTCTGTTTAACGGAGAGGTAAGCAGCACAAGGCAGAATCTTTGGGGAATTCTGTTGTCTGCAGGAAATCAAACTCTGCAAAGCTGCTACTCTCAGCATCTGGGGATTGTTCCATTCAGGTGAGTAAAAACATCTGATATCTGCTGCTGCTGTCCTCTGTTAAACTATCACAGACATGCAAACAAGTTACAATGCACAGTGTATGAGATCATGAAATGCAGAAGTCTTAGCTCATAAATATTAATTGGGTTATGGACTAACTGTTTTAATACATAAATTGTCACATGTGATGTATCTATCATGGTATTCATGCTTTCAGAGTCAAAACTGAAACATAAACAATAACATTACGGTTAGAAATAGGCAAAAATCAACAAAATTAACTGCAGACTATTGAGTTGCTATTTTTCTGCATATTTTTTACATTTGTCAGTAGAAAAATGTGTGGATCATAAATAGGTATTAATAAATAAGTACACTACCATTCAAAACTTTGGGGTCAGCAAGAAATTAGTACTTTTATTCAGCAAGGATGGATTAAACTGAGCAAAAGTGACAGGAAAGATATTTATGTTAAAAAATATTTCAAATAAATGCTGTACTTTTGAACTTTCTATTCATCAAACAATCCTGAAAAAAATGAATCACCATTTCCACAAAAAAAAAAATTAAGCTTAAAATATTTAACAAAAATATTTAAGATTGAGTAATGGCTGCTGAAAAAATAAGGTTTGCCATAACAGGAATAAATTACAATTTAAAATATATTAAAATATTAAAAACAGCTCTTTTAAATTGTAATAATATTTTACAATATTACTGTTTTTCTGTATTTTTGATCATTGGTGAGCGTAAAAGACTTCTTTCAAAAACATATCAACGATCCCAAACTTTTGAAGGCATTCCCAGAAAATGCTTGAACTGATAAAATGTATATTCTGAATACAACACTGTGGATATTTAAAAAAGTGTTCGGGACAAAGTCAGCCACAAAAAGTGATGACAACCGTACACACTTGCCCATAAACACATCGATCCTATCAACTCACCCGCTCAACACACCCAACACAAGGTTGAGAACAAAGAAGGATCCAAAGATGACCAGGCTTACAAAGTAAACCCACGGCAGCTCAAAACCAATTGCATCATTCATCTACAGAGATGAACACACAGGCAAAGGCAACTGTATCAGTGTCATACACAATCACTTCCTTAAAAGATAATTATAGACCATTACAGTCAATCTGAAGACACAGTTTACGTAGTTACTCAGTACAAGACGTCTGTCCAGCCTTCCATTGTGATGCACTGGAACACTGTTAACATGGCAAAGAAGAAGTTATCAAAGTTAGTGATGCCACTGTTCGGTCCATCCCACTTTCCCCTGCACTCGGAGCCATTGGCAGCACACTGGCGACCGTGACCCGCATACGCACACGGGACTGGATCATCGTCCGCATAATTATCTGGGAAAGATAAGAGACAGACAGATGGAGTAAGACAGAGAGTGACAGAAAATGCACTTAAATATTTTATGTGAGTGTGTGTAGTTACCTGTGCCTATAAAATAGCAGGTGTGATGCATTTGTCCGATGAAGAGCTCCAATCCGATGATGGCATAGATGATGATGACAAAGAGGACAAGCAGAGAGATGTGCAGCAGGGGAACCATTGCCTTCATGATGGAGTTTAACACAATCTGCAGGCCTGCACACACACAGAGCAGAAAAATCCTCATAATGGAGCACAGTCTGTAACCCAAAACCTGTACTTTTGTATAAGAAGAAACATTCCCATTCTGACTGTTTTTGTCCATTATATCAGTTTAGTATTTTATTATTTTTGCAAATAATGTAATAGTCAGCATTTCGACAAGACTTGTTTATTTATTTTAGGCCAATTTTTCAATTACTAACATGGCATATACACAAATGTTCGAAAGTTTGGGGTCAGTAAGATATGTTTATGTCCCTTAGTTTACCCAGACATGCATGAATTTGATCACAAATACAGTAATGTTGTGAAATATTATTACAATTTAAAATAACAGTTTTCTATTTTTATATATTTTAAAATGTAAATGATTCCTGTGATGGCAATCACAGAAATCTTTGTAACAATGTAATGTGCTGTCGTCCCTTTTGAGCAATTTAATGCAGCATTGCTGAATAAAAGTAGTCATTTCTCTTTTTAAAAAATCTTACTGACTCCAAACATTTGAAAGGAAGTTTAATTTTAGTCAACAAAAACATTTTATTTGAAAATAATGTTCAACATGACAAAATGTGTGACTTGTCACACCATGAATAATCTTTTTCGTCTCATCTTTGCTATCGTCAAAATAAAATTTAAAAATCTGTAACAAATTTTTTCAAACATTTTATATAAATGACTGACTGACTGAGTGGTTGATAGATTGATTGACTGACACTAACATCAATTTACCTTAATCAAGACAATGGCAGCCAGAACATAATAGCACTACAGATGTACATAGTGAGGATTTTGTAATGTGTGTTTTCTGGCAAAAGTAATGGGTATTTGAAGAAGAAGTGTCTTAGTTCAAAGTCACCTTGCCTTAATGGGAGAAGTGCCAGGATTAACGTGCAGGTGAGCACATGAGGGAGAGATACCATCATACATGCCAGTAGGCAGGAAAGATCCACACCAGCTTCTAAATGTACTATGGTGGAATAAGTCAATGGTTTACATGATCCTGTTTTCTGCCATCTTGACCAGCTTCGCCAGAGCTCTGTTGTACAGTAGCTAATGGAATTGTGTTTTCAGCACCATGGACAGCGCTCTTTGAAATCATCACCTTAGTATTGTAAAGACACAAGCAATAAATGGCTTTTTGGTTAGTTGGTCAATAGCCCCTTTGACCACACATACACATTCAGACTTTACTGGTAAATTAGCGTTAAGAGATCATGTGTGAACAGGACCTTTTTAAAAATACCGGTAAATTCGTTCTGGCAATTTACGGGTACGAGAAGTTGTAATATTACCAGTAAATTGCCAGAATGATGCTATGCGTGAACGCAGAACGTAGATTAGCGGTATGAGCACGTACAAGTTCAGAACGCGCTGACGTAAGACATCTACTCTGGGCCAATCATAACATTCTGACGCAGATGACGCATTTACTCCGCACTGTGTAGTTCAGTTTGAAGTCATCTAATGATGTCTCTGGGCCAAAAGCAGCTGCATGAATTTGAACGTTTGACACAAAAATGAAAACATCAATAAAACACTGACCGCGTATACCCTTCCATGCTTACAAACACAACACCAGGAGGCGCAACAGTTTAAAGGTCATTTCTGATTAATGATGTCACAGAATTTACCGGTAATTTGAAACCGATGTGTGAATGGTGCTTTACTGGTAAAAACACGAAACGTCGTTGCCTGTGTGAACAGCACATGTTTTCATTTACCAGTAAAGTCTTTCCGGTAATTTTATGGCAATTTACTGGTATTACTTTGTGAAAGGGGCTAATGATTCAGGAGCGTGTGTCAGCGGGCCTGATTTTGAAATGACTGCAAAACAGCACAGCCGCTGGTTGCAACCATAAGTCAAGCTCATTGGTGAGGATGCTGAATGAATCTATAGGCCCAAGTATGACGATAGAGAGGTCAGGCTACACCAGCCTCTCTGATCACTGCACAAATATTGTAACTGTTCAAAACACTGGTGCATCACACAAGCACATCACTCCATACAAAACATCTCAGAATACCTTCTTAGGAGCACAATAACACTCTTGTGTGGGGAAAATACCATTAAATAGTTCATAGCAATGTAAACCAGATTAAATCAGGCGTCAAATTAAATTGCTTAATTTTCTTTCTATTACAAACACAAACTCACTGGGCACTCCTGAAACCAGTCTGAGGGGTCGTAAGACTCTGAAGGCTCGGAGAGCTTTGACATCCAGACCTCCCGGTTTCCCCGGCATGTGGGAAGTTGTTTCACCAGATTTATGAGTAGCAGTCTCTAATACCACACTGAACAACCTGCAAAATACAAACAACAAAAACAAATGTACATAAATATGGTTCATTAAATACATATTAAATAATAAAATGTATAATGTAATATTAAAGGTAAAATTATGATCTTCTTACGTTAAAATCTGAACTTCAAATATTCATCAAATGAAAGATTAAAAACATTTGAATGCAGACAGTTTTCATATGTTATAATAATATTTAATAATATTTAGAGTGTTTGAATATTCGGTTTAATTTCACACTTACTTTCTTATATAAAAAACTAAAATTGATTGCAGAGATACTATTTATACTGATCTGAGCTGGATAATGACGTCACTGAATTCAATGATGAACTGCCTTTAACAGTTGAAAATTGAGTGTTTACTATTGTCCTTTTGCATTACTGACACACTATTGTCCTATTTAACACTGTAAAGCTGCTTCGACACAATCTGTATCGTTAAAAGCGCTATATAAATAAAGGTGACTTGACTTGACTAGCCTGATTCCTGAACAAATGGCACTTATGAGCCGGTTCTTTTTAGGAAGTCAAAAACATACATCTTGACCAGTGTCACCCGATTCCCAAACAAATGACTCTTATGAACTGGTTCTTTAAAGTGGTTTGAAAACATACAGCGTGACTAGCAAAATTCTATTCCCAAATGAACGTACTGAAGTGTTGTGGAAGCTGGCTGGGCAACAATATTTGTGGCACCTATCCCAGCTATCTTTGTGCTTTCATGCATACACACGCATGCACAAATACTCTTGGGATGGCATTAGTATTATAAGCAGCAGTACTATGATGTGTAATACCGTGTGTTTGGAACAGATCCACCTGCCCATTAGCGGTTCTGTCTGTGAGCTTAATGAAATCTCCAATCAATACCAAAAAAAGCTCTCAAAATTATACTCAAAAAGGCGCTAAATGCCTGGCACAGTCATCTTCCTTTAGATAATTAACAATCACTCTGACCAACTGGCCATTAATAACCTCAGAACAGCTGTTTAGGCCCATTTTAGCAGGATGGACAGAGCTCTGGGGATTGTCGCTCTTTAAATACACTCTACGGTGTGCGCAGGAAGAAAATGAGTTTAAATAGCGACACTATGAAAGACTGATTCTTTTTTAAGTGGATGAAACATGTATTTACACACTTCACATACACACACATTTACCACAGGGATGTAAAGCCTGGTGTGTGAAATTAAGGGTAGTGCCTATTCTCTGTAGGTCAGATTAGGACACAATGAGAGAGCGAGAAAGCGAGAGAGCGAGGATTGACAGCCAGATCTGACCAGATAATCCGAGAGGGAGAGGTTGAGAAAAGGGAGAAAATAGGAAAAAAAGGAGGTAAAGAGAACTGCAGGACAAGAGTAGAATTGTGAATAAGAGAGCTGCTGCTGGCCATTACACAACCTGAATAAAAATCATCTATGAAAATTAATATGCAAGTGAATCATGGGAGGAAAGGCTGTGATGTCACTCCGGTTATTATGACTCATTTTTTAATGAAAAAGACAGTAAACAAACAAGTGGGGATGGATAGAGCAGTGAAGATGGTGCCGTACCCTACAATGACGATGACAAAGTCCAGTAAATTCCAGCCGTTGCGGATGTAGGAGCTTGGGTGCATGACGAGGCCGTACGCAAGGATCTTCAGAAACGTCTCGATGGTGAAGATGATCAAAAACACATATTCAACTTGTTCCTGGAGAGACACAAAGAGAAAAGAAAAGGTCAAACACACACATACACACATCAGATTGTAATTTTAAAAATGATTGTGAAAGATTAGTGTTCTAATCATTTGTGAAAATGATTAGAACACTAGTATTTTCACCATCTAAAAAATGGTTTTAAGTCAGTTATTTCTATCTTTTGCTGTAGCGTGTAAGTAGGAAATATCAGTTTACATTTCCAAACACTCATTTTGCCATTAATTGTAATAATCCAGTGAGATTTTGACAACAGCCAGTGCTCCACACAGAGATCTGATCTGATCATCATCCAGTCTGTCTGGAATGACATGAAGAAACAGAACAAACTGAGACAGACTCAATCCAGAAGAACTGTGGCAATGTCTCCAAGATGCTTCAAGAGACCTACCTGCAAATCTACCTGAAAAACTATGCGCAGGTGCACCTATAGAGCAAAAGCTGCTTTAAACACAAAGAATGCTCACACCAAATGTTGATTTAATTTAGTTAATAGAAGTTAATTGATAAAGAAAAACTATTTATGACATTATTTTT
>NW_015665129.1:1453822-1471895 GCF_001515625.1 Sinocyclocheilus rhinocerous
AAACGCAAAGGATGGTCACACCAAATGGTGATTTCATTTAGTTATTAGAAGTTAATTGATACAGAAAATCTTTTTATGACATTATTTTTGACAGCATCCTCATTTTACAGCATTTTTACACAAGTGCCTAAAACTTTTAACAGTACTATAGCTTTGCAGATAGGTTTCTTGAAGCATCTTGGAGACGTTGCCACAGTTCTTCTGGATTTAGTCTGTCTCACTTTGTTCTGTTTCTTCATGTCATTCCAGACAGGCTGGACTTAACTTCATAATTACACAATCTTATATCCAATTATATAAAAGGTTTTAATAATTTTTGCCCTCATTATTTTATTTTAAATGAATTAAATGACAAATAAAATTTTTAAACTAAAATATATTCCATGTAGTCGTTCAATTAATATGGTCACAAATCTGACAAGAAAGCTTGAGGCACACAAATCATACCATCAAATCAATATTCAAAAGCAGATGCAATAAAAATAGCATATTTAGCATATTCATTGTTGACAGTAAAAAATGATGCTGTATATTTAGGCAAGTGTGTGCACTGGTGTGACCCCATGACCTGTTAACAACACAACGAGTGAGAGAGACAAAAGAGGGCCGGGTCCTGAGCTTCAAAATGGGGAATCTGTGAGCGTTTCAAAGGATTACTAATCTGTCATCCTCTCCTTTCTCTCCCTCCCTCTCGTTTGCCACTGCTGGCGTATGGCAGCAGCCTGTCCACTGTGGCGGCACACTTGTGTGCACACACATACTCCCTCCATATAAACAAACATATAGACAGAAACAGCAAATTAACCACAAAAAACCCCACACCATCTGTACAAGACAGAGGACAATACCATATGGACAATAATAACCATACTCGCACACACTGCTTTCCTTGATTTAATGTAAAGTGGCATACAGCATAAACTTCCATTTGCTGGACCGTATGTCTCTGTCTAAAGTATGCAGAAGCTTTAAGCAAACCGACAGGAACAGAACGTCCATGAACTATTTCTGAGGCTCTCAACTGCATATTCCCTTTCTTAGATGAGCAGACAGACCATGACAGCATTCAAAACCTTTCTTTGGCAGACAAATAAATGCAATTAATTTGCATAATGTTTAAATTATATATATATATATATAATCTGCAGGCTAGGGAAATTAAACTATAGGCAATATTTTGACTTCTAAAAGTCACTATTCAGTGCTTTTTTTTGTTTTACACAACAGTGAAATGTCTTTGAATTATCTTATTTTGTTTGGAGACTTTTCTCAGCACATATTGATATGTGCAATTAATCGCAATTAATTAGTCTGCAAATCATCTAATTATTTCAATTAAAACTTGCAGTCGATTGACAGCCCTGGTAATTAGACATACAAGCTTAGAGTGCTGAATGCCTTTGAGTAATGAACCGAAGACAACAAGATGATGGACAGTAAAGATGGAAAGACCAACCGGTTCTGTGAGAGAAGAGACTGACAGCAAACACACACTCATTAAATACATGCCACCTCCTTTGCACCTGGAATCCAGGATGTGGCTTTAAGCATCAGAACAAAGATGGAGAGTGAGAGAGAGAGGGATGGGGTGATGGGGTGATGGGGTGATGGGGGAAGGGTGATGAGAGACAGTGGAGGAAGAGTAAGCTGCTTATCGGGACCAAGAGCATTTAGAGCAGCCAAACGAACAGGCAGTTCGTACAATCTCCCCTGACCACCACTCTCTCTGCTCTTTCTCTTTTACATCATTTGGGTGTCCTGTTATCCTACAAATATACAAAGAGGAAGACAGTGCAGGTGAATGTGACTGAGCTTGCACCGTGAGCAGATCTTTAAATACTTAACTCACATCAAGCATTATTCTGTTTTCCGATTTCAATGCAAACGTGTTTCCTCTGTGGGTATTATTGGCACTTTGTGGACTTTAACTGAAGGGACAGTTCACCCAAATATTAAAATAATGATGTCATCATTTACTCACCCTCGTGAGTCATTTAAAAATTATATGACTTTCTTTCTACTGTGGAACATAAAAGGTGATATTTTGAGAAATGTCTTGTCAGAAGGCCTCAATGTCATTCTTCAAAGTATCTTCTTTCATGTTCCACAGAAGAAGGTCAAACAGGTGTGGAATAAAATGAAGATGAGTAAAGAAGACAGAATTTTCATTTTTTTGGGTGATCTATCCCTTTAAATTCACTTTATACACACTTTCCCCCTTTAAACTCAGTCATTAATTTAAGTAGTCCACTAACAATGTCCCAACAGTGAACATACTTATACTGTATAACAGAAGAGAATTTGTAATTTGTTCATTACCATTAACCATTAAGAATAATTTTTGAAGGATCGTGTGTTACTAAGACTGGAGTAATGGATGCTGAAAATTTAGCTATGCCATAACAGGAATAAATTAGTTATTTTAATGAGTTTAATTCATTAGGAATAAATTAGTTATTTTAAATTGTAATAATTTCTCACAATATTGCCATTTTTACTTTAATTTTGATCAAATAAATGCAGCTTTGATAAGCATAAGAGACTTCTTTTAAAAACATGAAAAAGTTGTATTTAAACCAAACTTTGACCTGTGTGTGTATATATTGAAATGTAACAATGAAACGAAAACATGAAATATAACAACTGCAATGAAAAGAAAGGCTAAATGCTATGAACTTCATATCACAGCATATGCTACTGAGCATTAGCATTAGTCACAGTGTTACTGAAAAGCACTGTGACTGCAGGAATACCCATAAGCCCTTGTACTTGAATAATTTTGTCATGTTTGTTTGGTCAAAGCAGAGGGACTAATGTAATGAGTATGTTTTTATTTATTTATTTATTTTTAAAATTAAAGATATTTTAGCTCTATTTCTTTATCTATGTTTTATTATAAAAATGTAAGTCACCATTAGGTTCCCTTTTGCTAATATTTCAGATTTTTTTTTTCAAAGTGGTTGACACAAAGGCTCACTGCAATTACTTAAAGGGGTCATATGATGCTGCTAAAAAGAACATTATTTTGTGTATTTGGTGTAATGAAATGTGTTTATGCGGTTTAAAGTAAAAAAAAACACATTATTTTCCACATACTGTACATTATTGTTTCTCCTCTATGCCCCGCCTTTCTGAAACGCGTCGATTTTTACAAAACTAATCGGTCTGAAAAGCGAGGTGTGCTCTGATTAGCCAGCTATCCAGTGCGTTGTGATTGGCCAAATACCTCAAGCGTGAGACGATTAGCTCACAGCTCACTACACTGTGATCTTTCATCTGGGATGCACATTATGCCCTGTTGTGGCTCTTTTGTCACTGCGGTGTCACTTCTCTTACATTTGAATGCAAATTCTTCTTCCATAAAAAGAAAGCGGTGCTCTGATGGGACAGGCATGAGGCAATGCCCGAGGGGGGTCGTGTTCAGGGTCCTGATCACATGCAACTCGATTGGTCTCCTCTCTCTCATTTCCTCTCTTTCTCTTCCTGTTTCTCTCACACAAGCCTTAGGGAAGATCCCCTCCACTGCAGAACTTCACAACACGTCAAGCATTTCAGTACGAATGAGGCGCAGTCATACGCGCCTGTACACTCGAGATGACAGCGGGACAAACTCTGAGGCTCACATCAGCAAAGATTTGGCAAAGTCTAGTGAAAGTGCTAGTGTGCCGAGATGTGAAGAAAGGATTTCTGGACTTAAACGAAAGGTGTTTCATTTGGTCCAACCCCTACTGAGAAACAATAGCTAGGGGCGCTTCTCTTTCGTTTACGATTTCTCTCTCATCTCAGTGACCTTTGCATGCCGAAATGAAGCTGTAGTGCGCACAAGCTCATGCAGCCTCGCATTGTTGCATGCCTCACTGCAGCCGTGGAGAAAAAAAGGCACTCTGTTTCCTCGATGCCACTAACGTGCAAGCAAATTAAAGCCTTACAGTCTCAGATACAGGTGCCAACATCACAGTAACACAGGGAGATTTAAACCAGAAATGAAAATTTAAAGGGAGAGTTAAACAAAAAATGTTCAAAATTTGTTAAAAAACAAATGTTCAAAATGTCTTCTTTTGTGTTTCACAGAAGAAATAAAGTCATGCAGGTTTGGAAGAACATGAGGGTGAGTAAACAATGACTGAATTTTCGATTTTGGGGGAACTGTGCCTTTAAGAATGGCTGCTGAGTGGATCAAATGTGACGCTCTCTGATGGGATACAATGAGAGGTTGTGAGATGAGGGGGATTACAGTTGCGGATCATTTAGCAAAACAGGCACTGAAATTATCACATATAGAAATTATTATACCACTAAGCAAAGAAGAAGTTAAGGTTAAAATTAGAACAGCAATAAAAATGAGATGGCAAGAAGTTTGGAATAAGGAGGAGAGAGGAAGACATCTTTATCATATTCTCACATGACAAAACGCTCTTGCTTGAGGTCAATGCCCCTATGTGTGTGTGTGTGTTTCTCTGTGCATTTGTTTGTATTTTCAGAGGGATAACAAAATGCACACTAAACTTTACCAACTTTAGTACTTATTACTAAATTGTCACAATATTGCTGTTTTTATCATATTTTTGATTAAATACATGCATTGGGGAGCAAAAAAATAAATTAAAAAAAACTACTGACCCCCAAAAAAGTATACATTATTACTAATAGTATACAATAGTAGCTTACATTCTACATAAAATGTAAAGTTCCATACATTCTTAACTTGAGTTATCATGTCTTCCTGTCCAAGCATCAACAAATGTCTTTCTTTGAAATGACTCCACTGTTATCTTTTCTGTTTTAATAACTTTTTAAAAATCAAATCACACCAGCATTCTGAGTGCAGAAAAATTACAAATATTGTGTCCATTCTGAACATGTGGTTGCAATATTACACAAAATTAAAGCCACTGTTCTTCTGTCTAGACATACTGTAAAACTACAGTCAGAATAGACCTAGCTAAGAAATGAACAAAAACCTCTTCAAAGTTTTTTGAGAAAAAGAGCAGAGCTCAATCCAACACATCTGAAACAGGAAACAACCACCCAGAGAGCTACCAAAAGACACAGCAGAATGAGACCAGAAAAGACCAGCTAGGACAAACCATTAGAAAAGAAATGTATATTACATAATACATAAACACACATGCTTCTGAGTCTGACTGCACCTGAGATCCATAACACACCTCCCAAATGGGTCAGCAGGAATTCAGTCAGTGCTCTGTTCCGGGCACCATCCCAATATATCTGATTATGAAACAACACCTGGGAAGGGAAACACCTTTTCGCTCTCTCTGGTGGCTATTGCACACTTTTACCTACTTACAATATACAATTTTACAAACCATATCTCATGGTGGAGCTGGGGGTGGAGCTGAGCGTTCCCACAAGGTTCAATAAAATACACTAAAGGAACTATACTGAAGGAACTTACCATTAATGTTTGCACAAAAACCTAGAAGTTGGTTGTCCATGAATGTTCTTCAATCCCTTTTCAGTTCTAAGCTGAACTGAAATTCACACCACCCCAATTTCACAGTCGAGAGAGAGAGAGAGAGAGAGAGAGAGCAATACTTACAAGGTCATGGTTGGTGGAGTTCGAGTCATCTTCGGGAAAAGGCTTGGAGACCCCCAGAGCAACACAGTTAGCAAAGATGGCCAGAAGAATAAAGATATCAAATGGTCTGGAGTCACATGTTAAGGTAAATGTGATCTTATTTAGCAAGTTACAACGTGTTTTTACAACAGATAGAGGTAAACTGTTCGAAAGCTTAAAAGTAGTAGTTTAAGCTATGTTTTCTGTCATTGACTGAGTTGTAATGGATACTTCCACTCTACAAGGTGAAGGGCGGCCCTGCGGATGGGGTTGTTTAATTTAAGGCAGAAAAGAGCTCTGGGCGCGTGTTGGACTTGGTTGGAGCCCTGGACCTGCTTCTTCACATGGTGACTCTTCTTCTTCTGCGTTCCAGTGGAGCTGGTGGTGGAGTTGAGCGTTTCCGTACGGTTCATCTTCGGCCGTTCATTCTCCTCCCACTCATCTGTTTCTTCCTCATCGCCCTCATTGCCCTCTCCTCCTCCACCATCCTCCTCCTCCTCCTCCTCCTCCTCTTCCACTTCGCCACCACCCTCCTCTTCCTCATTGGAGTACCCATTCCCTAAAGACAGAGGTTTAGTCACTTAATGAAGGGTCATATGTCTGGATGACACAGCAAACAACCAGTCTCTGAACGAAAATTAACTAATGCATTGGCAATGAGTGACAAGGATGCATTAAATTGATCAAAAGTAACAGTAAAGACGTTTGCAATGTTACAAAAGATTTGTTTCAATCAAATGCTGAACTTTTGAACTTTCTACTAATCAAAGAACCCTAAAAAAATAATGTATTAGGTTTTCCACAAAAATCATGATTTTCACAAAAATATTAAGCGGCACAACTGTTTTCAACATTGATTTTACTGTATTTTTGATCAAATATATGTAGCCTCCTCGAGCATCAGAGACTTTAAAAACACTAAAATTTCTTATCAACCCCAAACCTTTGAACTTTAAAGTTCACTTTAAAGCACCAATAAGAACATACATTAAGCAAACATGTGCTATTTTAGTACTGTCGGTAGAGTTTCCTATAAAAGTGAAACCCAAATAAAAAATGTCCTGTTGCCTGCCTTGTCCTGAGATGTGATAAAGCATCAAACAAAAAAAGCTTCTCTCCTACAGTATGTTAATAATTTTTTTTTCCCAACATAGCAAGCTTAGTCACTTAGTTTGAATAAAATCGCATTGGTCCAAAATACTGCTTCACATTACATCAATCCTGATTGGCTGGGATTGTGTGAACTTTTCTTCGAGTGTCGACAGAAATGACTTGTTATTTGTCACCAGAGCTTAACAATAAGGGGTTTTTTTCCGCTCACTTGCATGCCAGTAGTTCAAATTGCTACTTGCTTATTTGCCCTAAAACAACAACAAAATAGTAATTGGAAATGTATCATCTTAAATGTATAATATTTACATTTTTATTGTTCATTTTGCAAATAAAAAATAAATAAATTTCTTACTCATTTTTAATTAATGTAATTTTTTTCTTTTAGATTTTTATTTTTGCCTTTATTATGATAGAACAGTGTAGAGCTGACAGGAGGTGAAGTGGGAGAGATGGAGGGTGTGGGATCAGGAAAGGTCCACAAGCCAGTACTCAAACTCGGGACGCCTGTGTCACAACAGTGCTGTATGTCAGCACGCTGCCCACAAGGCTATCGGCGTCGACTCATTCATGAAATTTTTAATCAAACTTAAGATATAGGACTGACCCATCAGGGCAGGTGACAGTTCAGTTAACAGTTCAACTGCCCTGGCCTGAAACTCTCCCCCAACTGCCCCAGGCCAGTGGGTCATCCTTATTGTTGAGCCATGGGTCTCATCACATCACACCTGTTTAGGATGCAACGTAAAGAGTAACAAGTATTGGTTAGAAAGAGTACTGTAAGTCACTCAATTTTACTATATGGCAATGTCTATCTGAATAGTTGCTACAACAAGTGTTCCTCATCATCTGGACACAGGAAAGGAGTGAGTGATAGAGAGTGAAGTAACTAAAAACTATGAAACTCGAATGACTCTGGTCATATTAAAGAGGGTGAGCAAGATAAAGAAGACAAAGCTTTCTAATCTGCCACAGTCTCTGATGAACGGGAGGCCTCTGCAATAGGTGAGGAGAACCACACAGTAACAGCTGTGACCTACTTCCCACTGTGAGAGGGGGTGCAGAGCGGGATTCTGGGCCAGCGGTTTCATATGTGAGTACCTGTGGATTCATGATGTTAGCCTCTAGCACAGCTAGCTGACAGCTAACAGAGAGAGTCATGTGTAGGGGGAGGGGCAAGAGAGAGAGATCGCGAGGACACTGTGCAGATAGCGAATTATAACTTCATTATATGCATAAGACCTCAGTGAGACTGAAGGGAATTCTATCAGCCAGAGATAACAGCAACCAGTACTTTCATTGAACATTTAAAATGGGCAGGCAGGAGAGAGAAATAAACTCCTGTGTGAGGTCTGTAAAGTGATCTATCATGACTGCTGCGCTGCGCTGATAAAGACACGCACCAAATGAAAATTGAGGGGCCAATTTAGCACATCATTAAAAGAAGGTGTTATGAAAAATGAGTTTTTGTTTTGGCTGCAGCTCTTAGTGACCCTTACTATGACGGCTAACATAAGCCAACAGGCTCTCTTTACTTTAAAGAGAGTTGGGTTTTCAATCACGGTATTATATTTGCTGCGTGTCCATAATTTCACACAGGAGTGAGTTTGAAATTCGAAGTTATGAAATTTACATAAACAAGTTTTTATCGATGTCTATTTCTGAACATAATGAATAAACAAAACTGACCTCAAAAGCATGAACCTGTCATTTAATTTTCATCCGTAATTTAATACCACGACAGTGAGCTGCAACTCCTATAGTTGTGTGGCTGTGGATACTGAGACAATTTCATGATTCTCATTGAAGATTAAACAAGCATGAAGCTTATTTTCTTTGGCAAGATAGCTTGTACGGATTTAACCAAAAAATGTATAAATAAATAAATAATTAAAAACATTATTATTAAATTGCAACGACGGCATTATTTTTCAGTTGAAGGCAACAACACCAATTTAAGTGCTCTGCATATTGCTACATAGGTTAATGCTTTTGCATATTATCTATATTTTATTTATCTTAATGGAGTGACCTAAATGGTGTAGAAACATGTGCAAAGAGACACATACAGCAACTCTCATGTGCAGACTTGTTTCTAAAGTAGAAGGGTTTGGTTCTTGAGCTAGTTAGGGATCAAAGATTAGAGGCCCATTTAATCAAACTTACTACCAGCAGAATATTCATTTGCCATCTCCAGAGGCCCTGCATTACACTCTACTATGTGCATTAACCTGCAGTGCTGGGGTTACTTGGCTATGATGGAAGTCAAATGATATCTGTAATTGCAGGTTGCCCGCAATCAGAAAGTCATCATAAAGCGCATGTGCAGGTTGCGCTCTGAAAATGACCCTGTGGCGGTGAAACATCTGGTGCTGCGAACAAGAAAAATAAATTGGAAAAATGAATTCATAATTTGATCTCAACAGAGCTCAAGGCTCAAAACTTTCATCTTTCGTTATAATTTCATTATAATTAACATGTATAACATTTTGTGTTCCTGTAATTAGTACAACTGTCAATTATTTTGACAGATGAGGTTTATTTTAACAAAAAAACGTTTCAGTAAAATCCTGTTAATAGGGCAGGTAAACTATAAGTTGCCTTTATATATATATATATATATATATATATGTGTGTGTGTGTGTGTGTGTGTGTGTGTGTGTGCGCGTGTGTAAATGTATTGTGAAATAATACAATTTTACAGCAAATTACTATTAAAATTCAGTTTTTAAGTAACCTATCCAAAAGTTAACATACTGTTTAAAATTAAGAAGAGGTATTCCCAAAATCCCAGCATAAACCATGATATCAGTGTTGCATTTTATTTTTTAAAAAAGTGATTTTCTTATTATTTTTAAGTTATGTTCATTGGGTGTTTTATATGTTATTTAGTTAACGTTTAGTAGCCTACATTGTTTTTGCGTCATGTCAGGTGTTTTCTTTTAGTGTGATTAAAAACACACAATCTTCATACACCAAAGTCTTTAATGTTGAAGAGTAGTTCAACAACACAATTTAAACTGAAATGAAATTACTATGTTTCATATAGACACGGACACAAGTTTACGCAGCGACTTGTAAAATAAGTTGATATTTGACAACTTAAACGGCGGCTACATAACGTATGTGAATATATAAAAACGAAACCAAAATATATGCATTAAATTATCAAATAAAACTTACTTTTTCGGTTCTCCTCATACATGTCGGATTGTCACTTTGACCTCATTGGAGCAGAATGCATGATCCTCACGACAGTTTCTTCACTCACATTTTTGAGGCATATTTCCAAAATGAGCTTTTTCTATGAATGCGTTAAGTTTTCCAGTTGTGCAGTCCTGGACCTATATCCAAAGATGCTGTCAGTCACCTCCTAAAGGCGTTTCATTCTGAATCAAATGAGTTGTATTCAGTTGGTTTAAAAAATCAGTTCATTTATTTCCCGTCATCTAAAAATGAACTTTGAGGGCGACAAAAAAAATAAATTCTAGAAGCTGATAAATAAAGCGCACCCTCTGTTCTCTATCTGTCTCCGCATTTAAGCCATCAATTCAGGATTAAAGAAAAAAATGACTCGTTTAAAGGGACAGGCAGCCTAGAAACTTATTAGAGGGAAGAATATTGGGCAAGCGATTTTATGGAGCGTCGACGGAAATGTCGGCGAGTCTTTGCTCATTTTCTAACGCAACGGATCAGTCTACACACACATACACAGATGAGCGCGTGAGCGCACTCGCGCTTTGTCTACGCGTGCGGTTGCATGTCGGATGTGTGAGCATGACAGATCAAAATTCAGTTGTACTAATTCTATTTTTTTTTTTAAATGTAAAGGTTCACAGAGAACCATAACCTTAATCATAAAAGGAAAATGTATTTGGGGAGAAATTAGCTGTTTCCACATGGGAAAAAAATACTGTTCTTAATTGTGCAATATATGTCATGAAATTACATGTGTTTATGTACCAACCTTTTTAAGCTATTAAAATAAACACTGCAATGCACATTACTGATAACGTAAATACGAAAAAAGGAAGAAAAAAAAAGGAAAAGAAAATTACTAAAATTCAAACAAATGTGAATTCTGGAACTGCATGCATTCACTAAACCTAAACTGGACCTGTAAAAATACCTAGAACCTTCTGTATGACTTTCAAAGACAAGTGGGAGCAGAGGTCAGTTTATCAAGCCTGTGAAAGAGGTTACCTGCACTTGTCGTACATTAAAGTCAGCTTGAAGCTTTTGTCTGCAAATTAATTCCTTCTGACATTCCCATGACATACTCAAAGTCTAAGTCTCTGTAATCCCCACACACAGTACCGCTTCAAACATGTTTGATTCAATGCAAGTCCAGGCACCTTATTTGCCAAAACACATATTTGCATGTTAAAATTAACTCAAAATGCTGGGGTAACTCTTACCTTCAGACATAATGAATAATTTTGCATCACTCCCTATAGAAACACAGTTGTGTCATCTAAGTCTCCTTTTTAATGGTGCATCGTATTCATGTAACATACAACCATAATGCAGTTTAAAATTATAATGTTTTTTAAATTTTCCATCTTATGATGGTCTCTCAGACAGTGCTATCAGTTATTCACCATTCAGCAGACACTTGTCACCCAGAGGGATGTACAGTACACTAATTGCAGAGACAGTCTCCCTGGAGTAACAGCGGGTTAAGTGCACTGCTCAAGGGCAATGCCCCCGTTTGAACACACCATGATGTCCTTTTTGCTTCACTACTATTGATGTCCAAGTGCAAATGATCTTATTCCTCAAGTCTTATGCCTAGTCAAGGTCACTCTTTCAAAAACACTAACAAAATACATCTGAATAGTGAAAGCAAAACAAACAGAGGGCTCTCTCTGTGTCTGATTAGGGGTGAAAAAGTGCTTTGTTTATTTATTTATTCATAATTTTTGGAATGATCCTACTAAATGTATACTTTCTTTACAGAAATGAACAGAGGTATAAACCAGTCTACTATAGACTGCTATACACTGCTGTAGTGAATTAATTAAACAAATGCTTGTTAAAATGGACACATAAAAATGGACAGTTATTGCCCTCTAGTGGTTACACTCTCAGCTCTCAGCAGGATGACTTCATAAAATATGTTAATGAAACAAAGTGCATGTGGCATTTGAAAGATTACCTCATAATCTGATAATATGTCAAATGCCATTTTACATAAATAAATAATTGTCTTAAACTGTTTAAACTCCAAGACTCTCATCATTACCTCACACGTATTCAGCTTTCTTAACTAATATGGTTCCAGCTTTCACAAAACATTCCCTTAAATCACCTTGTTTTAATAATGTTTAGATCTTTCCTGGTTTTTATTCTCATGTGATATCATATAACACATGGTAACACTGAAGAAAATGATAAGTCTTTATTTTCCTCATCTCTCTCATTTGAAACCCTCCTTCACATGCTCTCGCCTTTAATCTGCTATCGTGTTCTGAAGAGATGAATTACTTTGATTTATCTCACTGTCTTCACTCAGCCTCCCTCTCTCTTGCTTTCTCTTTTTTTTTATTTCTCCCTCGGTTTCTCTTTCTCTCTTGAGTGAGTGTCATGGTGTGCTCTGTTAGATTAGAGTTTAGCTGAGATGAATGTGTGTAACACGGTGTAAAAGCAAGGTTTTGCATTTTAATGTCAGTGATTTCACCTGCTAATTTTAACATGTTAGATTCACTACTTACTTTTACATTTTTTACTTTTTTTTATTTTTTTTTAAAATACCGGTTAACCTATGGTATTTTTCTTGAAATGTGACCATTTTTTTTTCATTTAGGGTCATGAACATGCCTTTGCTGTGCTGTGGAATGTGCATACAAAATTATGATGTTTGCAGGTCAATTTGACCTGCATATTTCATTGCTAAATGCAGCTGCACTGACCTGATATTAAAACTTTTTTTAATGTATATTTTGCTATGTCATATTTTGTTTCTTAATTACAACTCTAAGAGTATTTATACATTTACATTTATGCTTTTGGCAGACACTTGTTGTATCCAGAGAAACTGACACTGCATTGATGGTGTACATTTTTATCAGCTCAAACTCAGTCCGCTGGTAATTTGAGCACATGATCTTGGCACTGCAAACACTGTTTGATCATCAGAAAAATGCAAACTTCTCCTTTTTAAAATTTACTTTTATTCAGGGATAAAAAAAAAATACTTACAAAACTGTTTATAATATTCACAGTTTATAAAAAAAAAAAAATTGTTAAATCATATGTTCTCATGATTACTTTGTATTGTGTGAGAGTGTGAGAAGATTTTTTTTTGGTAAATTTTATTGAATCCAATAAGGGTCAGTTTGACACTGAGCATAACTGGGTTGTATATCTAGAACCTAATACAAGTGCTAACAGAAAGTATATGTGAATAATAAACTATGGACTTAATTGTGTGTTTAAATCTGAGTAATGTGTTTCTGAGTGTGTGTATGTGTGTTTTTGTTTGTTCACATATATAGTCTATACTCAGGGGTGCACTGGGATTGCAGTAAGCAGGCGCTTCTGTACTAAAACTGAGTCATAGTCAGCACTTTCTTAGGTGCTTCATTGACTTTAACCCCCAGCCAAACACATACACACTACCACACAACTGTGACACTGCAACAGGCATTCCATCATCCCTTCTGTTTGTGTGTTATGATATTTAGCTCATGTTTATAGCATGCATTTACGTTGCTACGTTTTAAACAAGAATGAAATGAATAAACAAACAAACAAATAAAAATAAAAACAGAAATGAAAAATAAAATTGCAGTGCACACACCTTTTTGCCTTTAACTGGCCAAAGGTTAAAAAAATAAAATAAACTGGAGTAAAAGTTTTCTTGTTTTAAGAATGACCCTGAACCAAGAATGAAAATGCACAATTAGTGTTTATTATTTAACACTTACTTCGTCCGTGAATTTCCTTTGCACTTGTTGACAGTAGACGAGCATTCAGAGATTTTCAGTGTCACCAAAATAAATAAATTTTATATCCCATACCCGCCTTGTGTCTTTGATCAGAACGTTCGCATGCGTAATGAGAGGCACGCAGTCCTATTCATTATCAATTCAAATACATCTTCTTGATTGAAGTATTTGGGTGAGGAGTCACGGCGCGTTCATGTATTCCCAGTCTCGCTCGGCGCTGTCCAATCACCTCCATCCATAGGCGGTCCGATCCGTCCTACAGGCTCTTCGACGTAATGAGAGAAAAAAAGAAGAGCTACAGTTTGTTACAAATACAGCACTTTTATAAATGCAGTTACACATTGGGATCGGGCTTCAAACGGCAGTCATTTTCCGGCAGTAAAATTCCGTTTACATAGTTTGAAGGCTTTTTGCACTACAATTTATTTTTAATCACAACATATTCTTAACTGTAAAAATGAAGTAAATATGCCAAATAATTGATAAACTGAATAGTAGCCTACATTGTAAAAATATATTTTTGAAAAGTTTTAATGATCTTTATGGATAGTGTAGGCTATTTATCAATGTAATATTTAACTTTTAGGGCATTCCCAGAATTCCCTGTGGGAACCACAGATTCTTATTTTAAAAATGAGTTTTTCTGTGTGTTATGATATTTAGTTCATGTTTATAGCATGCATTTACGTTGCTACGTTTTAAACAAGAATTAAATGAATAAACAAACAAACAAATAAAAATAAAAACAGAAATGAAAAATAAAATTGCAGTGCACACACCTTTTTGCCTTTAAATGGCCTAAGGTTAAAAAAATAAAATAAAATGGAGTAAAAGTTTTCTTGTTTTAAGAATGACCCTGAACCAAGAATGAAAATGCACAATTAGTGTTTATTATTTAACACTTACTTCGTCCGTGAATTTCCTTTGCACTTGTTGACAGTAGACGAGCATTCAGAGATTTTCAGTGTCACCAAAATAAATAAATTTTATATCCCATACCCGCCTTGTGTCTTTGATCAGAACGTTCGCATGCGTAATGAGAGGCACGCAGTCCTATTCATTATCAATTCAAATACATCTTCTTGATTGAAGTATTTGGGTGAGGAGTCACGGCGCGTTCATGTATTCCCAGTCTCGCTCGGCGCTGTCCAATCACCTCCATCCATAGGCGGTCCGATCCGTCCCTGTTTCACACAGCGTTCCCTCCCCGTCCCTGCCTCCTCCTCCTCTCCTCCCCTCCGCTTGGCTGCCTTATCCTCGCTTCCTTATTGCCAAACCTGCAAAGACAGGGCTGTACTGAATGCAGCGTAATTTTGACCCATGTTCCATTAGCTGAGCGGCCCTGAGGGCACGAGGCTTCCGCGCGGGACTGTAATGCTACACTGTCCTCCCTCTCCGGCCAGTTCATCCTCAGCAGCGCAGAGCTATGGACCTCAAACCGTAGTGCTCTTCCAACACAGCGTATCTGCAGTCACCTGCGACTCCAATAGGCAATCAATATTGATAGAGTATTGTTAAGGATTACAGCCATAAGGCAATACGTCGCGGGGGGGAAGGCTGGAATTATGAAGGTATGTCACAGACCGCCGCATTATTGCTTGGCTGACCATCCGATACTACTGCCATATGCTTTTGTCCATTCATTTCTGTAGGTGTACCGCGCGGATTCCATTATGTCCTTGCGTGGCGACTGGTGCCAAGGGAGCCACTTTGCCTTTGCAGCATTTAACGCCGTGCGCGCTCTCTTTGTCAGCTGCCTTGTTTGTGTCAACTATCTCCATTACATCTTCTACCGCGATTCATTTCAAGTCGGCATGTGCTACTCGTTCCTGTCTTTAATAAAAGATGTTCGAGTGAAAGCGCCTCTCGGACAACAATAGCAGTACATTAGCGCGAACGCGTGAGTGAGTGAACTGTTGGTCCACGTAGTAAAACAGCGGCCTCACGCACTCCTGTTTGGAGGCAACGTAACCCTGACTGAATATGGGTGTTTTTCTCTATGTGTGTGAGAGACACAGAAAGTGTTGAGTGTGTAATGCGAGAGCGAGCAGGTGCTGAGAAAATGTGTCAGACCAGTTGCGACTCGCCGTGCTGTGGGTTTGCAGTGATGTGAGATGAGATGTGGGATTCATAGTCCACTCTGCTGGTAAATAATGACCAGTGCAGTCATTGGCTAGCAGCATGCAGGCAGCCCCTCTCGGCACCATCATAACCCTCCACAGCGTTTATGGCCACACTCATAGGCATATCAGTGTGTTTTATTAGGGTTGTGAGATCTCAGGCATGTTATGAGGAGGAATGGTAGTTCTGTGAGGGAATTTGGCAGGGAATGTGTCATTCAGTAAACAATCCAATGTTCAACAGAATTAGAAGGAGATTTATTGGCAAGTATGTTTACACACACACACACAAAATGGTCTTGAAGCTTCCAGTACATAGAAAAAAATAAAAATATGAGACAAATAACTAGACAATGTAGACAATAGACAAGCTAGAAAATAATATAGGCCTATGTATATTGAGATACAATTATGCAAGAGAATGTGAATAAGAAAGAATATACAGAACAGAATATAATTATTAAAAAAATTGCACATCAATGTCTTGGATAATGATTATAGTAAAACTAAAACCATAAAAACATTTGTTACTTGAAATAAAATAAACATTAACTGAAATAAAATAAAAAATAGGAATACTTTTTTATTTAGTATGTACTAAATATTTGATGTACTAAAATAACTCAAAATAAAAATGAATAAAAACTATGTAGACATATTAAAAAAAACGAATAAATGACAAACACACAAAACAAAAATTACAATGAAAATGGCAAATATATTTAAAAACTACTGTAAAACTATAATAGTAACTATATGATAGTAAATGTTTAAAAAAATAACATTGGTCCACAGATCAGTAGGCTACTACAGTCATCACATGCTTACACTCAAAGGTGAAAGGCATGGAAGCCCAAGGTTTACATTGATAAAAGTGTTAGTACATATATTCACATCATCACACACATTAAGCAAATTTTTATCATTTTGAATATGATAAAGTATGTAAAAATGACAATCACTGACCACTTTGCCATGCTACTGCTGCAGAACTGCCTCCCTCCGGCACTCTTCTGTATCTCACTCTATCTTTCCCCAGGCTACACAGTTTCATACCTCTCCTCTCCTGTCCTCTGCTCTTCCTGTTACATTTACTTGTTACTCTCGTAAAAGCTGCTAGCATGAAGATTATGGACTTAAATCAACAGCCAATAGTGTCGTTATGCAAATGAGCCTGTGCAGGTGTGCATTGTGGGAATTCATATGTATGAGCGTGTGCAAGTGCTGTAAAGTTTCATCTCTAGAATACATATTTTACTTGCATGTAACATGCCAATTTGCATTGAAAAGACTCTTTCAGTGGCGTAAAAGTGAAGAGCAGCTGAAATTGTTCCATTTGATCTTGGGATTTGTAGTCCTAAACTAATGTGACTTGAATCATGTTGGAATTACGTCTAGTGTGACCTCTTTTAACTGAAGAGGTTTGTTCTCAGTTCCAGATTGTTTGTTTTTATTGAGGAGAAACCTTGACTGCTGATGTGGAGAAATAACAAACCCCATGGCTCTTCATCGCCCAGGACGCTTTAATGGTTCAGCACATAACAGCAGACTGATGTACCTGGGGCTCTTTACACAGGAGCGATCCGCAGTGTGATGCCGCAGAGAGATTTTAAACATGTCTGTTGAGTGATTTGATATTAGTTGGATCTGATTTGTGGAAGTTAGAGTTTTATTTGGCTGTACTTTTTCCATCTAAAAGAACTTCTGTAGACATTTTCAGCCTATGTCAAGCTGGTCATTCTAAAGTAATTTTTCTTAAACCAGCCTAAACTGATTTGCTGGTTTTAGCTTAAAGGGTTGATTCACCCAAAAATGAAAATTCTGTCATTAATTACTCACCCTCATGACGTTTCAAACCCGTAAGACCTTCGTTCATCTTCGGAACACAAATGAAGATATTTTTGATGGAATCTGAGAGCTGTCTGACCCTGCATAGTCAGCAACGCAACTGAAATGTTCCCAAGTCCAGAAACGTAGCAAGGAGATCTGTAAAATAATCCATGTGACATCAGGGGTTCAACTGTAATTTTACTAAGCTACGAGAATAATTTTTATGCGTGAAAGAAAAAAAACCAAAACGACTTTATTCAACAATTCGTCTCCGCATCACCCTGTATCAGCTGGATGTAAACAACGTATGCTGTTCTGTGTCAACTGCGTCATGCCGGATCTGTTTCCTACATTGTTGTGATTTGATGTGAACGAAAACAGCGTATCCGTGTGACGCAGCTGACACAGAACAACATACGCTGTTTACATCCAGCTGATACTCTCCAAAATGGCGCTACAGGGTGACGAATTGTTGAATAAAGTCT
>NW_015665129.1:1471914-1518019 GCF_001515625.1 Sinocyclocheilus rhinocerous
TGACATCAGGGGTTCAACCGTAATTATACGAAGCTGCGAGAATACTTTTTGTACGCAAAAGGAAAAAAAATAACGACTTTATTCAACAATTGTTCTCTTCCTCATCCCGCCTGTAGTGGTGCACCGCCATTGTAGAGAGAGTATCATGACGCATGCGCTTGCTTCCGGTTCATGTAAACAACGCATGCGCATGGCGCTGCTGCTTACGTAATACTCACATGCGTCAGCCTGATACTCTCTCCACAATGGCGGCTCACCACTGAGACAGGATGAGGAGGAGAAGAACTGTTGAATAAAGCCGTTATTTTTTTTTCTTTTGCACACAAAAATTATTCTCGTAGCAGACAGCTCTCAGATTCCATCAAAAATATCTTAATTTGTGTTCCGAAGATGAACGAAGGTCTTACGGGTTTGAAACGACAAGAGGGTGAGTAATTAATGACAGAATTTTCATTTTTGGGCGAACTAACCCTTTAAGATGGTCCGACCAGATGTAAAGTGCTGCAAACCCATCTGAAACCAGGCAACAGACCAGCCTGGAAGACTAAATAAGATGAGCAAACCACGTAAGGCTTTATTCCAGAGCAGAAGTGGGTGATGATGTGTAGTCTTGTGTTTCTCTAATTTGGGAGCTCATGTTAATGTTCATTTCTACAGTACAATGAGATCAAGACATCCCATAATCATTTGCTTCAGAGAGGGAACACGGGGTAGAAATCGAATTTCATTCTTCTCTGATCTTCAGCCTTGTTCCACAGCATGAACAATAATTGACATTAAGAGTTGCTGCATTAGATGTCGACAAAATCTCAAACAGCAGCGGATCCCTGCACCATCCACAAAACTCTGATCTACATCTCTCTTCTTGGCCCAGTGACATCTGGACCTTTAGTTTTTAATTAAACCTGTTCTCAATTTGAGCATGTTCATCGACTAACCTGAAGATCCAGCAGGATTTATCTTCTCTCTGCACTTCATCTTTGGAGGCACAGATTTCCTCAGAGTTAATGAGAATATCCAATGTGTTCAGGCAGGGTTAGAGCCTTAACCTTAGGTTTGAAGTCACATTTTGAAAACCGTAAGTGAGAAGTTTTCTACATCCCACTTTTGCTCTACTTGTGTATTAATCCAGCTTTTACTTAAAACTTGGCATTATGTACTAGATATACTGTTGTTCATTTACACTACTAGTCAAAAGTTTGGAATAAATCACATTTTTTATGTTTTCTAAAGAAGTCTCTTATGCTCACCAAGGCTGCATTTATTTAAAAATCAGTAGAACTTTTCTATTCAAATATATTTCATTCCTGTAATGGAAAATCTTAATTTTCAGCAGCCAGTCTTCATTGTCACTTGATCACTCAGAAATCTTTCTAATATGCTGATTTAGTGCTCAAACACATTTCTTATTGTTAAAAATGTTGAAAAATGTTTATGCTGCTTAATACTTTTGTTTTTGAAACATCTTTTGATCAAATAAATGCAGCCTCTGTGAATGTAAAAGACTTTTAACTGGCAGTTAATTCGCTTTGGATAAAAGTATCTGCTAAATGAATAAAAAAAGGTAGTCATGTTGCATAGTCGCCATATCAAATATTTCCTGATACTGTTCATGCAAATGTAGCTGGCCGTTCGAATGACTTTGAAATGCATCCATTGCATTAGAAGCATTAATTCAAGTCTGTCTTAAATGCTCTTGAACGGTATGAAAAATACATACAGTTCTTTTGTTTGGGGTTATGAGTTTTTATTCATAAGTAGGATGGGGTGGCAGTTTTGGGCACCTTTCCAAAGTACTTAATCAATTATTCTCAACATCTCAGCAGCCCATGAAGACTCAGCATGCATATGTAATGCAGAGGATGCAAGCGGGATTTAATCAGAGAGGGAAAGGGCTTTAGATCTTGATAAAATACACAGATGTCACACAACAGTGATATACTTGAAGAAACTTGTCTCGTATGGGAGTGTATGTCTGTGACACATAAAACATCATCCCAGAGGGATGCCAGAAACATAGCAAACAAAGCGGTAGACAAGATCCAGATGCATATTTAAAGCTAATTTATATATTAATCTTGTATCTTGTATAAAGTGCTAAGTCTTATTTTACTTGCGTGAGAGGTTTTCCGACAAACTGTACACTCTCTCATATCACATTCCCACAGTACTGTGTGTGTGCTCAAGTGAGGTGCGAACACACTGCGGCAGGTTGGATGGACTTTGATACTGGGCATTTGAAGTGCTCACGCCACTATTTGCTTTTAGTTTTTAAGGTGACTCGCTCTGCTATTTCTCCACAGCTCCAGGCAGAGTCTGTACAACCTGGAGTTATAACTTTCTCTCTCTTTGTGAGGTAATGGAAAAGACCCGCAGCGCCGGAATGCACGGTCTCCTCTCCTCCCCTCCCTGAGTTTACTGCAATGGTGTTGCTGTAACTATATAACTCTGTTAGTATTGTCCATTTAAAGACTCAGCCACCCCCACCCTCGCTGATGTATATCAGATGATGCATTAACTAATGTGTGATCTTTGCACTGCAGGCTTGTAATCAGAAACTCTGAAGTGTGTTATGTAATTTTCAGATGATTTGTGTTTTATTTTTGCTTGTATTTTGTGTCTTTAGCTTCTGATTCATGTCTATAGAGACTATATGAGTCGCTATATGGCTAAGCAACAGGGAGACACATGCGGAGAAAGAGAGAGAGGGCCTTCTGCAGCCAACCCTGATGCGTAATTTGGCAGATCCTCTGAGATACTGATTCGTTATGTATTTTTTTTCTACTTTACCATCTTTAGTGGAAAGCCCCAGACAATGTTGCTGGTAAAAACGTGTAAATTTGCGGTAGCAGAATCGTTGACACCTGAAATAGATCAATGCATTTTTAATGAGCCCGTGTAAATTGTGTTTGTGGATGGAATCACCCCCCACTGCGTTTTGACCATCTGTTTGCTTGTTTTGTTTCAATTTGGAGACTCGTATCATGTGTTTAGCTTGTGGAATACCACTGGGACTAGGCCCTTGCCTCTCATTTTGTGCCTGTTAGAAGAATTATGGGACATATATTCTCATTCTTTGACTTTGTGCTGTGTTTTATCCTTTTTGTTTTGGTTAAAGTGGAATATGTCTTCAAATCTACACGTAAAAAGACATATTCCGTTGTGTTTTGTTTACTTAATATACAGTACACTACCGTTCAAATGTTTGGGTTTGGTTTGATTTTTAAAAGAAGTCTCTTGCTCGTCAAGTCTGCATTTATTTAATCAAAAATACAGTAAAAACTGAAATATTGTAAAATATTATTACAATTTAACTTTTCGATATATTTTAAAATGTAACTTTTTATTACTGTGATAGCAAAGCTGAATTTTCAGCAGCCATTACTCTCGTCTTCAGTGTCACAGAAGTCTTCAGAAAAAGTCTTCAGTGTTCAAAAGAACAGTATTTATTTGAAATGGATACATTTACTCTCAGTAGTCTTACTAGTAGTGTAGTTTAAATGCATATTTTAAAAATATATTGTTACTCAAGGCTGTATGTCACTATAACCAATAAACCAATATTATGACATTCATTAATATGACACACAGTGAAAGTGTTTGAGGCTTCAAAATGATCCGAAATTATTCATATTCAATTAACCTATTTTGAAAACCAAAATAGGTTGGTTACCCTGAATATTTTTTAATCCATTTTTTTGTGCGAAGACCCTGATTTGTAGGCAACCCTGTAGAAAAAAAACCCTAGTTTAAGGTGGTCTTCTGACCTGTCCAGCCTGGTCTTCAGTTGGTTTAGCTGGGTGGTCAGCTGAAAAGTGCCTCAAATCAACTGACCATCCTGACCGAGCGGGGAAGAAGTAATCTCCTTTTAATTTTTGCAGACACAAATTGCACATGTTTTCCTCTTTCTTTTTCTTTCAGCGCGGTCAACATGTCTAAGGCCACTGTTAAGAAGCTGCACTGGCGCTCGAAAGTGCAGGAGAGCTTCGTCCCGCTGGGCGGAGCCTCGGGAGAGCTTGGTGTGGCCATCGGAGGTGGTGCAGATTATGGAGAGTTCCCATTTGTTACAGCAGCACCTGGGGGTGGAGCCACTGTTGGTGACATCATCCTAGAGATCGGCGGTACACCTGTCCTGGGATTGACCTTGGGAGATGTGAGAGGGGTTCTGAACTCATGTCCACATCCAATTCGAATCAAAACCGTATTACCAGGTACTCTATTTATCAATTAGAATAATTTGACTGGTGTATGATTAGGCGATATAAGTTCCCAGATCCAACTCCTACTTTGCATTAGATAAGAGAAAGTCCATGCAAAGAGAAGAATTCCTGAATATTCTTTTGAACAAGATCGTCATTTCCTCACCATCATGTCATTTCAAACCTCTATGACTGTCTTCTGTGGAAAAGAAGAAATTGTGAAGAATATTCTTGACCTTTTTTCTTTAATGTAATAAAACTGAAAGGGGACTAAGGCTGTCAAACTACAAATTGAGAGAGAAGATTCCAAAAAATACTATAAAATTGGTCATTCAATTTGTGCGCTATATTCCTTATGAATGCGCGAGTCCAGTTCATAAACAAATTCTAAACTGATTCAAAGAATAGGTCTGACAAAAAAGAACAATTAATTCATGAATCGAACATTGGTATTTCTCTCATGAACAAGGAGAGCTAGGACTGGTGTCAAGATATCAGTCAATATTGACTTTAATTTCTATCATAAAGCTTTTTTATTGCTCCAGAACACTCGGAATGTGGTACAAAAGTGGTATGGACTACTTTTATGCTATATTTATGGTGCATTTTTGTCATTTTGGACAACAATTTTGGCCTCAGTCTCTATTTACTTTCATTATACTGGAAAGTGTTGTCAGAATATTCTTTAGAAATTCACTTTTTGTTATCCACGGAAAAAAGAAAAAGTTTGAGCGCGAGTAAATGTTGACAGAATGTTCTTTTTAGGTGAAATATGCTATCTCCTTGGAGGCCCTCTGACCCACTGTGAGCTTTCTGAAGATGGAGGATATCAGTAATTTTCTGGTTCATGGGTCACCTCTGCCTGGGGTTAAACCTGTGACCTTTTCATTTCTTGCCCAGGTCTTTCCTGACAAAGCTGCTACACACCCTATCATGATATTTTGGGAGGTTTTGGCTGCATTTTGTTGCACTTATTAAATGAAATACTTGGGTTGTGTGAGAGCTTTATATCTGCTGACAATATATAGCCCTGAGTAGGTCACGGTGTTGACATGTCACCCGCTAGTATAATTTTGCCTGAGGATTCTATTATCCTAATCTAACCTGCCTGAATACGTCAGTTCAAGATGCTCCATGGGGATTTGATTTACTATATTCATGTCTAGCTTCTACACAAGGAAGTGTTAAGAATTTTTGGTTGCTCTTGACACCATAAATGAATGCTTAATGAAGGCATTTCAGTCTCTCAGATTTGTCAACACAATGTTGTGAACAACTGTAACAAGAATGTCAAATAATGCTTTCTTATGTGAGGAAAAAAGCTTAAAGCTTCCAAAAGCTTTTGTATTAATTAAATTACACAACAAAACTATCACTGATGGTTTTAGATGTTTTTAAGGACTGAATGGTTGAGAATAGCAACTTTGCTGCTTGGTTTAGTAACTAGAATTTTTGGAAGTAGAATAGGCCTAGTTATTTATGGAAATAACAAGTAGAAACTGGCTGAAAAACCTGCTGGCTTTAAAAAAAAAATAAAATACAGCTTTTTAAATTCTGCTGAATTAATGATACACTACCGTTCAAAGGTTTAGGGTCAGTAAGAATTTATTTGACAGTAAATACATTTATAAAGTTACAAAGGATTTCTAATAAATGTTCTTTTGAGCATTATATTAATCAAAATCTTGTTTTTATTATTAATAATAAGAGCACTAGTGCAGCATATTAGACATTATTTTAAGGGATCATGTGACACTGAAGACCGTAGTAATGGCTGCTAATTCATCTTTGCCATCAGATAAAAAATTACATTTTAATATACATTAAAACAATTATTTTAAATTGTAATCATTCACAATATTACTGTTTTTACAATATTACTGATTTTGATCAAATAATTGCAGCCTTGGAAAGCATAGAGACTTTCAAAAGCATTAAAATGTTTTACTGACCCCAAGCTTTTGAATATTTTTGTACATTTTCACCATGTTTACACACATGTTTACACATTACAACCAGGTGCAATGCAACAATTTCCAACTAAGTGATTATTTATTTTCACTCTGTCCACCACTTAGAAGTGGAAATGCTGTGTGATGTAACATATCTCAGCCAATCAGAAAAGTTTATGAATAAGAAGCATAAAACGCATACCACATAAAGTATTTTTATAACATCTGTTTTGTTCCTTCAGTTGGCATCCTTTTTTATTTCCTTATAGAACTTTAGGGGTCTATCCAATGTTTCGGAACCTGTATAATGTTTAACTCATTGGCTTTTGGTCCAGTGAGTTTTTGATGACAGAAAAATTACTGACAAAATGTAGTATTGCTGGTCGCTGTTGTGATTAGTTCAGACAGAAACTCAGACTACTCTTACTCTCTTGAATTACACAGTATTTTTCTTAATAACATCATGTAAAAGATCCTGATATGCAATTGCAATACCTACGCCAGGTCTCCACCTTCCCACAGTTCAGTGTCAGACATTTAGTGGATGTGATATCCTGCACTCTATTACTTAACCTCTCCGGAATTCTGCCCTGGTTGGCCCGATTGATCGCTGTCAGCGTGGGGGAGTGGAGCCCTGTTTCGGCGAGTAACGGGGCGGGCAATCCCCATCCACAATGTATAAAGACCATCAATATTCAGCGTGAAAGGAAGCTGGCTGTCATCTAAGGTCATAACGCACTTTAAAAAATGAATAGATCAGCGGGAAATGACTCATCCTACCTTTCCCATGAGTCCTTGAGGAGTCCATGTGTTGAGATTGTGTGCGGAAAGGACCACCGGATTATATTAAGTGCAAAAATCAATACAGAGAAGCCGAGTGGGGAGGATAGGTCGTTGTTAGGTGCTCCGCAGTGCTTGTTTGTGACAACAGCACACTGACCTTAGAGACTCCTGCAGTTGCAGTGCAGTCTCAGCGTGCGTGTGAGGTCTGAGGTGCTACTGTGGTAACCCGGGGTGTGTGGTATTAGGATTGAAATCAGGATGAGAGACCGTTTTACCCATATCTTTTTTTAAAGGTGGATTTCAGTTTGTTTATTTTCAGAACAGCGTCTTTGACAGTTTCACTTTGCCAGTTCACCTTTTTTCTCATATTTCCATGGTGACCGCGGTGTTCTATTTGTGAGTTTGGCAACAGTGCTGTTATTAAAAAGGGGTTTCAGATCTCTCCATCTCATTCTTGCTCATGTGTTCTGTTTGTAATCTGTAGGCTCGACTCTCTGTAAGGATCTGAGACTTTACCTGAGCAAGTGTTTTACACCCGGATCCATGGACAGCCAACTCCAACAGGTCATACGAGAGAACCTCTACCTGCGCGCCGTGCCCTGTGAGTGACACACATCTATGTTATTCAGTAATACAGAGGTCTTTAACGCAGGATGTCAAACTAATTTTGGAGAAAAAAGATAAAAATGTTCATTAAATTTCCAGTTGTAAAAGGTATTATGCTCATTTGCTGACTGTCAAGACAAAAGTACTTCATCTGGTAAACTCTAATCTCACTGAGTTTACACAACTTTTGGGAATAAAAGCAAACTTTTTTTTTTAAACAGTGTCTAAAAACAAAGTCATGCTTACAAGATATCAGACTGGCACAACAAGTGCTTTTGAGGATAATATAATCACTGGATTTGTCCATGTTTGTCATTAAAGGTGCACAATGGATTTATTCAGGCTTCAGGGAAAATCTGATTTTTTTTCTTTTATTACATCTGTTTTTATACTGTCTGTTTAAACTGTAAGTTACAGGTACTGATTTACGTACTGTAGGTTCACCATGCATGAGACTTTAGAGGTACAGTAGATGCTGTCATATATTAAGTTTAGCACTATTCAAATCTGGACATATTTGACACAGACAACTGCATAAAAATAAATAATTTTAATCTGATTTCAACTGCCTACATAAGTGTTTTGGATTAGTTTTATACAAATTTCATTTGAGTTTTGTGTTTCGTCTTCCAGTTCAGGAAATAAAAAAGTGAAATGATTTGTTTGAACTTTTTGTATTCATTTTTGCACAAGCAAAACTCTGATCACTGACTTGACACATTTTTAATACATTTTTTCTATTATTTTCCTTAAAACTCTTCATAGACCCCCACTCCATTATTTAACAAAATGCATACGGACCAGACCTCATGCTTTTTAGTCATACAGTAGGTCTGGCTACACAAGATTATACAATATGTAAAATGACTCCCTGCTGCTTCTCTCTGTCCACCAAGGGCTTCTTGGCCTGAAAAAGGTTGAAGACCCTGCAGTAAAACAACTGCATTAAAAACACAAATGAGAAAGATACTGAAATACATCAGCCAGCAAAAGCATGCATGCAATCTCATGCTTTGATGCTCTCAGAGACTCTAAACAAATCCAGTTTACAATCACGTCAAGCCTCATGCGGAGTCAAAGGTTCAGCCACTTTGAGGCAATGCGATGCACTTTAACCATTGCCATGGCAACTGTCATCAAATGTCACAGCAGTGTGCTCATTGTGAATGGCAGTGTTCCATATTTTGCCTTGGCAACAAAACTGCAACTATTTTCAGAAATGATTGCATGCATTTATTAATGTATAGCTCCTGCCGGCCCCTTTAAAACTTCAGGCACCCGTTCACCATAACAGCTGATGCATTTAATCCGTCCCGCATGATTCAAATTTCACCTATTTCCTGCTCTTGAATCCCAAAGCTGCACATTTGTCTTTGTCTCCAGCCTGAGGTACCCTGCTGTGCCTTTCAGCGCTCCCGTGCATGCATATACGCATAAACGCGTCAGCACCCAAACACAGACCCATTCACGCATGCTTGTGAATGTACACATAAGCACACTCATATTTGTGCATCCATTCACATAACGTTTTATCTGTCGGTTCAGTTATATAGCCTGTCTACTCGAAAAAAGGCTTTCCCAATTGACACGTTTATTCATCACATCATTATTTTGACACCATAAAGCAGCTAATTTTTCTGTCACTTCTCTGAATAGATTGCAGGCAATTAGAAGACTGTAAGATGCTCCTCTTATCTGTTCTTTTAGGATAAAATAGCACAGGTGTGTCAGTATAAATGTACGTTGCTATGTTTAACCAGGTGCTGAACTTCGTGCTAAATAGTTAGCATGGGGTTGCATTGGGGCTTTTAGAGTCAACATGAAGTCAGCATTATTTACTTTTCTAAAACACGTTCCTGGTCTTATTTTGCGTAATTCATCAGTACATGTTATTCACAAAGAAAAAAAAAAAACGTTTCCTCGTAATCTTTCATCAAGATGTAATAACTTGCTCAACTGTCCTTTCCAGCTAACATCACAGATCGCTATATTTCAACCCCAACCACCTTGCCCCGTTCTGAAAATTTATGCCTGCTTTTCACATTCCAATCAGTTTCTGATGCATACATTTTTTTCCCCCTGTTAAATATCCAGACTCAGAAAAGTCACGTTACGAATGTAAAAAGCCCTCAATGTCAAAATCCTTAATGTCTCATTCTACACATTCATTAGAGATTCATTTCAGAGTGAATGTATAGGTTCAAATTTGTTGCCTTAAAATGTCATTATTTGAAAAGAAAAAAACATTTCTTTTTGCATGGGCTGTCAGTAGGATTAATACAATACAGGCACTGTGATGTCATATATGGGCTTGGGACAATGCAGTGTTTTGTTATTAATGGATGATTTATTGTATATAGTGGCTGAAGGCTTTTAAGTAGGGATGCACCGATACCGATACTGGTATCGGTATCGGGCGAGTACTGGAAAAAGTGGTATCGGTGCATCCCTACTTTTAAGTCATTACAGTCCTGCTTGATGTTGAGTAACTATGCATTGTATCCATGCGATATGTGCGCTACCTCATAAACCACGTACCTTTTCTCTACCTGAAGACTTTTGCTTCAGAGCCATTTGTTATGTTGGCAAGGTCGATTGATCAAAGTGTGCAGGTTTCCTAATTCCTACTGTATCTCTTCGCAACGCCGGAGAGTTGCAGTGATCAGTTTAGCCTAAATCGGGATGCAGTGCTAATCTACCACAGGAAAATCCACTTGTCTCAACTTTCATTTGAGATGGAAAACTGAGAGGGAGTTGTATAATCTCATCACTGTGGGATTGTAGAGCAAGTCTGAAGTGTGTGAAATCATAACCAGGTGTCGCCTCACACCGCCAAAGTCATATGCAAACAGACGCACAGACAGTTTGTTTAATATATAGTTAGTATGTAAACGCTGTTATGTAACTGATTTTAACTTCATTTGACACTCACATCAGACATTAAACTCTGCCTGCTTTCTATATCAATGCCAATCAACTTGCTACAAGTATGTGTGTGAGTGAGACAGCTGTGTCTCTGTTTTCTGAGGTTCTGTAGATCCTAACATCAAATGCATCAAAGCAAACTTGCCTCCTGGTGATGTCATCAGGATGTGTGTTTTTTTTTTTAAATGCATTAGATTTTTAGCAAAGGGAAGATGCAAGTGATGAAAAAATAATGATCTTTTAAAATGCCTTATATGTTTGTAGCACTACTGGCCTTTCTATTTTTACATTCTCCATTTAAATGTCTTGTTGTCTACTTATAACAAATTCATACGTCTTTTTTGCTAAGTTAAGCAAAAAGCAAAAACATTGTATTTTTTTTCTAATTACATTCTTATGTTTGCTCTCCCTGCTTTGACCCAGGTACGACCAGGCAACCACGGGATGGAGAGATCTCAGGGGTGGATTATAACTTTGTGTCCATTGAGGAATTCTTCTCCCTGGAAGAGTCTGGAGCCCTGCTGGAAAGTGGGAAGTTCAAAGGTCAGAATCAGTATTGTTTCTTAACCAGGGGGTTCCATTGGGGACTCAACATGACTTAAAATTATTTAAAATAATACTAAAATGAGCTAAAACAACTAAACAGCAAGATATTGCTTATTTTAATTTCAGGATTCCCATGGTCTTGTAAAACCTGAATATATGAGAAAGTTAAATTTTACAAGTAAGATTTCTAGACCTGGAAATTATATAATAATATAAATGAATAAAATAAAGTGCCATGGGCATTTGTGTAATAAATATAAATTTGTCTAGTTACGCCAAGCAATTTATTTTTTTGCGATTATACTTAGTTTATTTTATTTTATTTTTCTTTTCAAAAACTATGATTGCCCATGAAATTAAATAGGTTTTTAAAACAAAATTAGGGCTTGGGGGCTTTTAAAATTGTTGTGGACAGTGGAGGGCTTTTGAGTCAAAAGGTTGCGAAGCACTGATCTAAACAGTTATTTCATTGCTTATCAAACAATTATATTTTCTCTCAAATAACAAATTAAAATATCAAATGCTAAAAAATAAAAAAATGCTTATGAGCAAACTTACACAAAAACTGCAACTGCAGAACTCAGACCACCATTCACTAAGTTCTTCATATTCATATTTGTTTATTAAATATTTAGGCTGATTTGATTGTATTTCCAGCTACCAGTATGTGTGTTTTACACATTTTACCTTGTTTAAATCCATTCTATTCCACAGATTTAACTCAAAAATTCACAAAATTCATATTCAGACAAATTCATATGCAAACACATGGAACAGACAGGCCTTGTTTTGGATATAAGAGTTATTTACTGTTCTGCTGAGTTTGTGTGTGCATGCATTTTGAGTTTGTGTGTGCTCGTGAACACATGGTGAGGGTCAGGGCGTCACGCCAGAGCTCCAAATGCTCAAGCCAATCAGAATCAAGAGAAGCACCCTCCAGACTGCGGAGAAAAGTGCCGTGCTGGCTTGGTTCTGTCCTCCAACATTATCAGCAGAAAGAGCTGAAAAGAGCCCTAATGGAGATAGAACAAGCGTGTAACGCAGACTGATGTCTGAGCCTGCTGATGTCTTTGTTAAGGGTCTCACACAAAGCTGCAGATTCACACTATGACATCCTTCAAAGTTGCAGCTCTTGGATTTATGAATATGTTTCCGCTGACTCGTGTTTTTGATGCCGCTGCGCCACTTTCCTTTGTCTTTGAAAAGTAAGAAAGATATTGTTCACTTATTATGTCCATCTCAATCCCACATAAAAATGGTTGTGTGGTTTTTATGCAAACCTGCTGATGACTGAATACTCATGGTCCAATCACTGACCATGTCACTATCAACAATAGGGACTTCTTTTTGTTTCGTTTTATTTTTTTTGATTTAGACCTTTAGATTTTTACTTATCATGCCAAAATCTTTACTCTAAATATTCACGAATGTTAAAAAAAAGTGGGGCTTTTGAAAATGTTTTATGCTCACCAAGGCTTTATTTGATCAAAAATACAATACAAATACAATAATATTGTGACATTTTAAATAACTGTTCTCTATTTGGATATATTATAAAATGTAATTTATTCTTGTGATGGCAAAGCTGAATGAGCAGTTGTTACTCCAGTGTCACATGATCCTTCAGAAATCATTGTAATATGCTGATTTAGTGACCAAGAAACATTTCTCGTTGTTATCAATATTGAAATCAGTTGTGCCGCTTAATATTATTGTTGAAACCGTGATGCATTTTTTCCCAGGATTCTTTGATGAATAAAAACTTCAAAAGAACAGCATTTGAAATAGAAATGGAAATATTACTTCTAACAATATAAATGCCTTTACTGTCTCTTCTGATAAATTTAATTCATCCTTGCTGAATAAAAGTACTAATTTCTTAATACAACCTTAATGACCCACTAGAAACTCTAGAAAGGTGAGATTTGGTACATTTTAATACGTCTATAATTAATAACAAATGTGTTTTTAACACCTGAGCAGTGATGCCCTGCAGCTCATGAGTCATCTCTCCAGTCAGAAACCACACCACACTCCTACTTTTCTATCACTCTGTACTGGAGAAAAGAGGCTTTTCTCTGTAATCCCTATTTCAGTTTCTCTGTCTCCGATCACCCCTCCACCCCCATTCCCTCTCTCTCTTTCTCTCTCTCTGTTTATTTTTTCTTCAGTTGTAAATAAGCTGCAGTGAGGGAGTTATGCTGCGGTTAAATAGCACTGAAAGTGCCAAACATGTAAACTCTCTTAACTGCGAAGGATTGTGCGCCCCTAGTGGTCTTATAGTGTAAATAGTGTTTTTTCACCTGAACATTTATATGTTGTATGCTGTTACTTTAGCGTTTTAGAGGTAGCTATTCAGAGGTGGATTAATCTCATGTTTTCACCATTGATCTGGTTGCTAAAAGAGCTCTGGAACATCCTGTCAGGGATTTATTAGTTTCATAACAGCTGTGATTAAGGGTTTTAAAGAGAGTGTGATCTAGGGCAGCGGCAGCCAGGAGCAGGAAAAATTCCTCTTTTGATAAAATGTACAACTTGAACTTTATCATTAAAACTAGTGATACAAGAAGTTCTACTTTGAAAGATACATTGGGGTCACATGAACCATTGGAAATGGCTTTTAAATTTAAGATTATTTTAAATGAGGAAAATTTAGGATTTTTAACGTTTTGAAATTAGTGACGTGACATGTGGCCAGGTATGGTGACCCATACTTGGAATTAGTGCTCTGCATTTAACCCATCCAAAGTGCACACACACAGCAGTGAACACACACCCGGAGCAGTGGGCAGCCATTTTTTTTGCTGCAGCGCCCGGGGAGCAGTTGGGGGTTCGGGGCCTTGCTCAAGGGCACCTCAGTCGTGGTATTGAAGGTGGGAGAGAGCACTGTACATTCACTCCCCCCACCTACAATCCCTGCCGGTATGAGACTCGAACCCACAACCTTTGGGTTACGAGTCCGACTCTCTAACCATTAGGCCACGAATTCCCCCCCATAAAATTAATTCTGCACTATTTTTATTTCACTAATCAAGTAAGCAAATTTATGACACTGATCATGTGAAGTCCTTGGTACAAAAGGTCAGATTTTCTTGCTTCCACTGAAGCACAAGATGATCTTTTGGAACATCCACTCAAATCATGCAGAATAACATGGATCATCAGATTTTGTGGAGCTTTTGCCAGACTTGTGGAGTTCATGCCCGTTTGAGTACATGTTGTTATTACAGGAATAAGGGGCTCATGTTAATTCATGTTAATTTTAACATTTCACAATTGTTATGCTGGCCATATGTAATGAAGAATGTTGTATTAAATTAGACATAAATTTACCAGGGGTTTTATATGTTTGTTTGTATGTCAGGTAATTGTAAATTTGAAATTTTTTTTTTGGATTCATTTTTCTTTTCAATGTTAATGGTGTGCTCATAGGGTTTGTATTTTGCTGGATTAATACCTTTTTGTTTTTGAAAATTGAGATCCAATGCTTTCTGTCTCAAGCTGTTTTGATTATCCTATTCTGGTCCACAATTGTAGAAATGGCTCTTTGGCTGCCTCAAAAAAATCGACTCAAGGAACAATAGTTTTTAGGTTGAAAATGGATGATCTTGTCAAGGACTGTTTCAGTTAGCGCATGTAAAGCATTGTGTCTAAAGGCCATTGTTTTTTAATTTTGCTGATTGGAAAATTTTTTCGATTGTGGCTTTATAGAGGCCATTTCTAAAAAATCTCCATCATCACAGGGAACTATTATGGCACACCTCGGCCAGTCCACATCGGTCCTGACAGTCCCCCCATTACATACCAGGAACATCGAAATCTCCTGAGGAACTTCCGTACCCGTAGCAAATCACTCAGCAACCTGGAAAAGGCAGTGGAGGAAGGGGACAACAGCGAGGAAGACTCTGGTCTTTCAGGTATTCAGCTGTTGGGTCCACCTTTATTTTGAAATGAATTGTTTTTATTTCTTAAACAAGTATTTTTAAATGCAAGCAACGTCCTATCTCATGGTACAGTAATATATTTAGGAAACATTTTCTGTTGAGATTGGGAACTTCTCTTTTTTTTTATCAGGATCTATAACTTATGGTGTACCCCAAGACACAAGTTTAGGTCCTTTTAATTTTCTCCTCTATATGTGCTCCCCTTAAGTTAATTTTTTTTTCCAAAACTAAGTATCTCCTTCCACTGTTACACAGACAATACATTTATCTTCTAAAAGCCATTGTTAAAACTAACATAAAACTTAAAGCCTAACATTAAGCAAAAGCCAATGAGAAGTTACTTTGTTGTTGCTTAAATATTGTGTGCAATATACAGTATGTTGAGTTTTTGTGGCATGCTGAATCTTCCAGCATCTCTGGATTTGACTGAAGTTTTTAACCATTTTGCAATTTAAACCCACAGTTTTTGAACACTCAACCAGGACATGCTTAAATTTTTATGTTTTTGACATTAAAAACTATGGAATTGTATTTAGGATTGATGCCTTTCTCATATTAGAGCTGGCAAGAGGAGAGTAACATGAACAGCGTGACCTCTTGCTGGCCTGAGTTTGCCTAAGATTATACAAGACGGCTGCATCTCGTCATGTTCACTGTACTTTGTTTCCCAGCGGGGTCTGTAGGAGCCAGCAGTGCCCCTCCCACCACCATTGTCTCACCTAATCAGACTTGGGATTCAGGCGGTGGGCGGGATGGAGGGGTTGCCATGGAGAATGGAGCACGTGGAGGGGCATTGCCTGAAAACTGGGAGCTGGCGTTCAGTGACACGGGCGAACCCTATTACATCAAGTGAGTCAGCAGGAGGAGAAGGAAAATATAAGACGGTATAGTGAGAAATAGAGTGGGCAAGAATAGAGACAGAAGGTCATTTGCTTCCTCCAGTAATCAAAGATTATAGTCAAAGTTGACATAATGCCTTTGTATGTCACATTGGATTTTTGAAATGCGAAGGCGACTCTTGAACTTTAAGATGTGCTTCAATGAGAAATGTTTAATTCAGCGGGGGGCGTACAGTTATCATGTTGGAAGTAAATGTGATTATTTTGTATTTTTGATGCAAAAAAGGATGACATTTGAACTCTAAAATGCACGTCACTGAAAAATGCAGAATCTTTGCCTTACCCTATGAAAATTATGTTCACTTAATGGGGTTATTTTGTATTTTTGATTCAATTTTGTGTAAAAAAAAAAGGGAGACATTTGAACTTCAAAATGCACGTCAATGAAAAATGCATAATATTTGCCTACATCTATGAAAATTAAGTCCACTTAATGTGGTTATTCTGTATTTTTGATGCAATTTTGTGTAAAATAAGGGCGACATTTGAACTTTAAGATGCACGTCAGTGAAAACTGCATAATCTTTGCCTTTATCTATGAAAATTAAGTCCTCTTAATGTTTATTGCTCTCAGAACTGTAGTTGTATTTCATCTTAAAGTTGCTGATGAAACCTTGTGAGGGGAAAAAAGTCTCTAATTTCTCTCATTTTTCAGCCATAACTCAAAGACCACAAGCTGGCTGGACCCAAGGACTCAGGGCAAAGAGATTGTCAGCAAGACAGAGTGTGAGTGTATATGTGTGCATGTGTGTGTGAGCTTGGCTCCTCTCCAATTTTTGCCCCTAAACATACTCTCGCTCTCTCTGCAGTCTTCACACAAAGATTAATGACAAACCTTCCTGGAGCCATTTAGTCTTTCTCTCACGCCTTCATCTTATCCCTTGTTTCCTTTGCTTTTCAAACCTTATCCACGATCCCCTCGTCTCTCCCCACTCGCCCATTCGCTTTCCATCTCTCTTTTTCCTTTAATGTTATCTATCACTCAAAGCACGCTCTCTTAGATTTGAGAAGGTCATGTCTGCTATCATCACTTCTGTGATGATCTTCAGAAGTCATTTTGTCTGTTACTATGCACATATGTGTAGGAAGCCCATGTGTGCAAATACATTTATGTGCATAAATATCTGAAATCTAATTTAACCACGAGGAAAAAAGTTTTAGAAATTTGAAAAACAAATAGTGTGTAGTATATATGGTATACTGCCTACTGTTGTGAAACCATATACATTTCGCAGGTTTGAGATGGTAGCATACTGTATTGTCACATGACCTCTACATTGCATGTTTAATTCAGCGGTTGGAGTCCAGTTATCATGCTGGAAGTAAATGTGGTTACTTAAAATTTTTAGATGCAATTTTGAGGAAAAAATGTAATGTTTGGCAGTCTGTTCAAATAATGAATGAAACAAACTGAAAGAAAAAGGTTAAAAAAGTGCTCTGTTGTATGCTGCACATTTTGCCAGTACTGCACATTTTACTGCAGAATATAAAAAGTGTGTGATTGAACATTTTATACAGAGTATAACCAGTACAGCCCAGCAGATGGCACTGTTGTTTAGCAATCAACTCCATCCTGAAACACTGTAGTGTAGGCAGTTTGGCTTAAAGGCATTGCTAAAACTCTGTGGACTTAGCATCTCATGTATAGATACTTACTTTTATGTTTGTTTGTTGTGTGTGTGAACTAGTACCTGCATTCACAGACCAACCATCTGACCTGAAGGGCTATTCCATACACACCCGCCTGTCGAAAGGGCCTCGTGGGTTTGGCTTTAACATTGTGGGTGGCAGTAGACCTCGAGAGTTCCTGCAGGTGTACAGCGTCACCCCTGGAGGCCCGTCTACACTCAAAGCAGGTGAGTTTTAACCCTGTGTCCTTTAAAAAAACATAAAACAGATGCAGCTGACACTGTATTGCAAACACTACCACACAAAAAGCTAAAAGTAAATTATAGCAGTGATTAGGATCTAAAATATAAACGGCACGATGTTCCAATGGTGGGTGAATTGAGTATTTGGTGATTTGGAGGGTCTCATGGTTTGAATCTGCTCTTAATCCAGATGGGCCTGTAGGTTTTAATCTGCTTGTCTCTTACACACAACACTGTCCACTCACGTGTACTAACAAAACCAAACACACACACACAAACATACACACACACACACACACACACACTCACTTATCCTTAAAGGGGTCACATGGTACCTTAACTAAATTCCTTTGAGGTTTGTCTTTTTTTGTACCCAATTTTTTTTTTTTTTTTTTTAGTTTAGTTTAGTTGATAAATTCTTTTTTATTGATTTTAGTTATTATTTCTTTTATCATGACCATTTTCAACCCTCTCTGACCCTTAGTTCACAAAACTCAGACAAAGGTCAGACTTTTTCGACTGGTAGGAAATTTTGAAAGTTACAGCAGGATTTATTGTTCACTGAATTTCTTAAATTTACAAAATTAAGGACATTTTGTCCTCATTATACTGATTGGTTATGATTTCCCACATGTGTAAATCCAAATGTTTCTCGCTCTGTCTCTCTCTCTCAGCGGACATCCTAGTGTACATCAATGACTCATGTGTGCTGGGTCTGTCCCATAAAGAGGTTGTAGAAATGCTGAAATCCGTCCCCATGGGTCACAGTGTGGATGTGGTTCTCCGTCGAGGTTACCCAATGCTCTACAACCCTGATGGCTGCCCCAAAACCAGCCTCTCCTCCACTTCTGACCCAACCAGCACCAACCCTACAGCCCCTGGGTCTGCTCAATCCCAGGTCCAACATCCCGATGGACACCAGCCTGGCTTGGTGAACCTCAACCGCTCCATGTCCCACCACAACAACTTCTACCCCCGCATGCAGAAAGAGTCCTTGGATGCTAATGGAAACACAGCACCCCAGCTTTCATACGCAATGGCCAATGGAAATGTAGTGGGAGGGACTATAGCGATGGGGGCGGTGACTTCTTCAAATGCCCCTCCTCCATCAGAGCGGATGAGCTCCAGTCATAGCGATACGGAGGTCTGCTCTGTTGTCACGCGCAGGTAACCAGAATGACATTTCAGACTGATTGAGTTATCGTTTTTATTAATAAATAACCATGTTCATTAATGATGGTGATCATGGTTGTGATATTAATAATAATTGTTATTATAATTAATATTGTTGTTGTTGTTGTTAATAATAATAATTATCATTAATGAACATGGTGATAATAATATTAAAGGGGTCATATGATGCGATTTCAAGTTTTCCTTTCTCTTTGGAGTGTTACAAGCTATTCGTGAATAGATAAGATCCCTAAAGTTGCAAAGACTAAAGTCTCAAATAGGGCTTGGCGATATAGCTAAAAAATGTATCAACGATATAATGTTTCATATCGTTCTGTATCGATAATTATTGACATTTTTATAACCTTTTGTAAAACAAAGCAATAGAAAAAAATGTTTAAATTTAATCACTGTATTTTTAAATTAACCCAATTTATTGAGACAAACAACAAATATTTTTTTGTTATTCAAATGCAAATGTTTATTTTAAATTTGACTAATATTCATTTTTTTTATTCACAATCTCCTCATCACAGGCAGGCACAGCACTCAATTCAGCATGTGTTCGTGTTTGTGTGTGCTGTCTGCGTCACTCATAGCACGAGCCTATATCGTGCACTATATCAAACATGTTTTATATCGTCATCGAAGAAGGTGTACCGTCGATAAATATTGATACCGTTTTATCGCCCAGACCTAGTCTCAAACCCAAAGAGATATTCTTTATAAAAGTTAAGACTCGTCCACGCCCTCCTAAAAAGTCTCGTTTAAACACGCCCCCACATGTCTACGTCACTGTGTGGGAAGATTTGCATAACACCGCCCAAATGTTCACGCAAAGAAAGAAGGCGTAACTTTATTGTTGCTGCCATCGCTGCCACCATGTTGTGAAGACTTGTGTTTCATTGCGAAAGCTAAAATACTTTGTTTGGCCTTCCAAAAGAGGACACGACTAGAAATCAGTGGTTAAGTTGTGTTTACAACACTGTTCCAGAACAGTTCAACCCAAATATTCAGATGTGTGCAGCGCATTTTATGGAGGACTGTTTCCTGATCCTGGAAGAGTAGACTACAATGCCGGCTGTTCTGACTCACAGATTGTAAGTACGTTTTCATATTTAAAGAATTTGCCACTGATTATTCAAACGCGAGTTTTGAGCAGTGTAGAGTAGCGCTTGTTTGTAATTTCTCCGATCACAAATGCAGACATGGTTTTATGTTTACGTAGCGCGATGCAACGCAACGCGTAAAAAGACAGTATAATAATAAGTATAATAAGTATATTATACAGTATAATAAAAAGACAGTCATTATAATCCGTAATTATGTCCCCACTGGATGCAACAAATCGTCTCGGGTTACTTATGTATAATAATAGTAATATAAAACCAAGTTTGTTCATTATTATATTAATAATAATTATAATCAATTAACTTGTTTGTGATATTATTATTGTTATTATAACCATGTTTATTAATGTTAAGGATTATTAATAATAATAATTAATATTATCATTAATGAGCATGGTTAAATAGTAGTAATAATAATAATATCATAACCATGTTCAATAGGGAAGATGAAGAATATGATCATACAAAATTATTACCATAATACCATAACACTAATAATTAATAAGAACAAAATGATGATGATGATGATGATGATGATGATGATTATTATTATTATTATTATTATTATTAATGAACATGTTTAATATTAGTGATAATAAATATTATCATTTTAAAATACAATACATAAACATTGTTATAATAATATTTTATATATATATTATTATTAAAAACACTGATAATTATTATTAAAAATTATTATTATTATTGTTGTTGTTATAACCATGTTTATTCATGATTATTATTATTATTATTAATGAACATAATTAATATTAATTGCAATAAATATTATCACTATTTTAAAATACAATGAATAAACATTGTTATAACTAAAATAATAATAATAATAATAAAAACACTAATAATTGATAAGAACAGAATAATAATAATAATTATTATTATAACCATGTTTATACATTATTATTAATAATAAACATGGTTAATATTAGTAATAATAAATATGATCATTATTTAAAAAAAATAAATAAACATTGTTATAATAATAATAATAATAATATCATGACCATGTTCATTAATGATTATTATTACAGTACTATTATAATTGTTAATATTTTATCTTTATTGATGCTGTTCTTTTTACACAATAATTTATTTCTTCCACTCTTCATCTAGAGCTTCCCTTGTCCGAAGCTACAACAACAACTCTCTTCCAGCTCCTTCTCACGCCCATTACAGTTCTAAGTCTTCCGAGAGTGATCTCTCCTCTGCTGTGCTCCCGCTGCCCCAGCCTGAGGTGGGTCCTACTGCCCCGCCAGGAGCGCCCAGCACCCAGCGGCCTCCAATGCCCCAAACATCTCTTGCTGTTGCACCCCCAACCGAGCACCCACCCTGTGGTTTCAACGGGTGTCCAGCCAACAATCCACCGCGACCTCTTCCGGGTGGCCTAGGGTCCCCTGGAGCCCCAGGTGGGGTAGGCTGCGGTGGAGGGGGTGAGCTGGTACCTGTGGCCTTGGGCAGGAGTGAGGGAGGGGGTATGGGTTTCAGTGTGACGGCCGGGGGGCAGGGAGGGCAGCTGGCGGTGGTGAAGAGAGTTTGGGACAGACGACAATGCCATTCCCTACAGCCAGGGGACGCCATTATTAAAATCAACGGCGCTGATGTGCAGAGTCTCAGCTTCGCACAAGTAATTCATTAACTCTTCGGGTCTGTTTCTGAAGCTCTTCCCTCATCAACCTTACATATTTGAATCCTTGCAAATGTTCTTTTTTTAACATGAACAGGTGCAGCGAGTGCTGCAAGAACATACCAAACACGGTGAGGTGGTCTTACTGGTTTACAGAGGAGGTGAGTGTCCTCCACATTGTCTGTGAATAAATCGTCTATAATATTCCATAAAAAAACAAACAAAAAGAATTGTTCATTTTGATTTCATGGTCACTTTAAAATGTTGTATTATTTAATCTAAATAAATTACAAATAAATTACTGAAAACTTTATAATGTTTAGTGTGAAAAATGAATGGGAGATGTGAAAGAGAAAATTTTTAACATTTGTTATTATTTATTAATGTTTCATTGCTATTTTAACAATGTCAATTAAGAATAATTGTGCAACTGAATACAAACCGTAGTTAAAAAAAACAGTAAAAAAAATTTCAACAGAAAAAAATATTTTTCAGCAATCTTTTTTGCAATATGTAATTATAACACTATGGAGGAAAACAATGAAGTTCAAACAAATGTCTAATATTAAAAACTTATATAACTAATACATATAGTCATATAAGTAAGGTGTGTAAAATTATTGTTTTTAAAAATTTAATTTAATTTAGCTTGATATCAAAGGTAATCTAAATGTGAAAAAAGAAATTAGCATTTAAATATCCAATTTAAATGCAGTTTAATATTATATTGGCTGATACCATTAAATTAAACAATAATATTAAATAAATAATAATAATATTGTCTGATAACCAGTATAATATAATGTAATATAATATAATATATAATGCAAGTAGCGAAACACACATTAATTATATATATTTCTGATTAAGTATTTTTATATTTATTATGATTTCTATATAAATAGAAAAACATCATATCAAGAAAAATCTGTGTGACATTCATACAATTACACAGAACACCATGCATCCTGCCTCTATCGCCCATCACGATCCTGTTCTCTCTCAGGTTCTCTTTGTTCCCCAGGCTCCCCAAATGCCTATAAGAGACCTCCTCCCTCCCTGGGCACCCCTGATCTGACCTCGCCCTCCTCCGATGGTGCTGTGCCCAGCCAGAGCACCCTCTCTCCCTCCTCACCTTGCGGTGACCTCCCCAACCTGGTCCAAAGCACCAGCTTCCTGGACTCCGTGCCCGTGACCCTGACCCTAGAGCCCCGGGACTGGATAGGAGTCGAGGACGGACCTGCTCAGTGGAGCCGTACTGCTCCCTCTAATCTCGGCGCAGTATCCAAAAGCCATGTAGACACGAGGGGAGCGATCTCTTCCAGAGCGATGGAGGTGGAGTTGAGACGGAGACCAGGAGAAGGATTCGGGTTTGTCATCGCATCCCAGGACGTAATGAATGGAAGTAAGTACATGCTGGTTTGAGCAGGATCTGCATTTATGATTTCTGGCCAGTGGATGTGACCTTGTGACCTTTGTTTTAACTCTGGTTATTCTGGTATTTGGAAGCCAAAAGAGAACATTTAATACATTAATACAATGTTATATCAAAACTAGGGTTCTGGAAATATATCCTACTTTCTGTCTCCATTAAGTAATTATCACAAAGGGAGAGAGTATATAATCCTGCTTTGCTCCATGTTTGGAGTCCAGGTGAATTGTGAAAAAAATATTTTCAAGAAGAAGGGCATTTTACCCCCCTAAGCATGTTGGTCATCTGAGTCATGCCATTATGCAATAAGCATGTGCACAAAAGTCCCTAATTAGCAGACTAATTATGATTTCTTTCACTTGATTTGTGGCTTTTGCTCTTTACAGTTGTTTTTAATTAGTCATAAATGTACATGTATGATTTGTACCTCACTGCTGTAACTGTTGAGGATGAAAGTTAAATATAAATGTAGGATAAGTTCAAGTCCAAATGAGGTCAAGGTTTGTGTCCAGCAGTTCTTGTATTTGTGAAACGACAAATGGGACAGTTTCCTGAGTGCACAGTTTTTCCTGTTTTCTTCGTTTTTTCTTGTGCATTGTCCTTTGTTCAGTTGTTTAGTAGTTCAGTACTTGTGCACTGTTATTTGCATCTTATATTGTTTCTTCTGTAACACAGAGATTTGCAAGAAAGAGCCATTGACATTATGGTTTTGTTACATTTTCTAAAAGTTTACGTAGCTACTGTACTTCATAGAACCAAATGTATACATAAAGTTTCTGGTAACTAGACAGTGCATCTAACATAAAAATTCAACACATCGAATATGTAATTTAGTAATTGATGGTATTTAGTATAACACTATAATATTACTTTATCCAAAATGCCCTTCATATTTTCAGTTGTAACATCCAAATGTCCAATGTACTTAAGTTGTAGAAACATTTGTGCCTTCAGCGCAATGATATATATAATTTTGCAATAGACCAAAGTAGTATCAGCCAAATTTCTATGATTGATGATATTTATTAAATATTTGGAATTGAATCAAATATGTACACCCGTAAAAATAAATGGCAAAAGTTTGGGCATTTATTTAAAACAGAAATCTTTTGTAACATATTTTGTAACATTGTAACATTATGTCTTTACTGTCACTTTAGATCAATTTAATGCATCCTTGCTGAATACAAGTATTAATTTCTATATGAAAAAAAATCTTAGCCCAAACTTTTTAACAGTATTGTGTGTGTGTGTGTATTGTTAGACATTCCAATATAGGGTTTTAAATTTCACACGCTTCCCTTCTCATGATGCTTCTTTTGTGAGAGGATTCAGTGTAGTATTAAATCGCTCTTATTTGCTTTCACTCACCATCCCTCCCTCTCTCTCTCTCTCTCTCTCTCTCACACTCTCTCTGCACTCTTTCATCCTCTCCCCCTCTCTCTTTTCCTCCGTTCAGTTTTGTCAGTGCAAGCGTCCTCAGTGTCTCTGCTCTAAGGGAAAAACACCTGAACAGTCCTTCTTTTCTCAGTTTCCTCACTGTTTTGTAATATTACCGTATATGTAAATTAAAGTCTCAGCGATCTCAGGAATTCTCTGGATTTGAAGCTGGATTTAGAAACTCTTATCAGGACAACATGCTGGAAAGGCTTCAGTCTGCCCTGAAAACGATGAAGGACACGAAACGTAAATACTATCTTACCTCTTATGGACTCTTATAATATCTGTATTCTGCTTAATTACTGACCTCGGTACTGTTTACTTTACAAACAAATGAATTATCTGCAGCTGTATCAAGTTTAGTGGTGATTTAGTGGATTTTAAACATTTCCTGGAACGTACGTTTCCTAAAGCTTTGTGATTTGTTTGTTTGAACTGAGATAGGGTGTATTCAGGTAACAGTTTGTTCATGTGAGAGAGAACAGGATGCGTGTTTTGCATGTGTTGCATTGTTTGAGCTCTCCAGGATAGTTCTTCTGAAGTGCTCCCCTTCTGATTACATCTCGGTACTTTTTATACTTCAGACAGAGCGTCCTGGAGATGGGGTTCACCTGGGCTCTCACATGCCTGAAATATTTCCACTGGCAGTGCCAATGAAAGGCTTAATTCTTCTGTGATGTGTTGGACCAGTGAACAAAGAATCATCCACACTGTAGAACGGTCCAAATTTCTGCTTACAGACTTCAATAGCAATGAACAGAAAAAAAACCTTGAAGCATAGTGTACTCTATAGTATTTATATGGAACTCCAGGGTATTTTCAAGAATACCATTGTACGTCCATGGTACAAGTCAAACAAGTCCCTTGGTACTACAGTACATGGTATATTCAAAATACTGTGGTAGTCCCATGTTACTTTTTGGGACCATTTTTTTTTTTTTTTTTTTAGATATGGGGCTGATATTCCTTGGATATGGTATTACCATATTTTTGTGTATTGTTTATTCATTACAAAAAAAGCACTGTGGTAGTACCATGGTACAGTGATAATATCACATGGTAACACTATAGTATTTTGACATTGACCAAGGTACTACAATTCATGGTAACACTTTAAGGTGTCCTTGTTACATGTACTTACTATTATAATAACAATAAATTATGCATAATTACATGCAAGTAACCCTAAGCCAAACCCTAATCCTAAACCTAACCATATAGTAAGTACATGTAGTTAATTAATATTACTTTAAATGCATAATTACACTGTAACAAGAACACCTTAAAATAAAATGTAGCCCAATTCATTTACCATAGTATTTATGTGGTACTGCCATGGCACAAATCCATGGTATTCTTTGAAATCTGTTGGGGTATCATACCAGAACACATGAATATGGTATCTCTATATTTTCGTATATTTTCTGTCTCTCAGTTAAATTATTACTGTTATGAGCTGCTCACCCTGAATATCTCATCGTGTGTGTGAGATCATCTACATGAGGTCATTTGTAGGGAATGTGCAGTGTGTGTGTGTGTGTGTGTGACAGAGAAAGTGAGAAACACAGCATGCTCTTCCAGTTGTACTCAATATAAGATTGTCTGTATCTTATCTGTATCCTCTCTATGTGCAATATCCTTAAGGCGTTGTCTTATGCCCGTTTCCATTTTTCAGAGGAACGAGTTGTTCCTGGGTCAGCTGATGCTGTTTCGTGAAGCTTAGCCGTGTTAACAGACATCGCAAGTTCTGGATCATTGGTTGAGCATATTTTCTCAATGTCATGTGAGGTTTTGCATTGTTCATTTTAGTGCATATTTACATGCAAGGACTAATAAGCTGGATAAGATTAAATATTAAACAGATGGTTGGTTTTGCATCTTTATCCCCAAAGGGATGCAAGCATGCTTGTATGTGGGTGTTTGAATGTTTATGATGCATTTTGTTTTGTTGGACATGTGTTTTGTATCTCTTTAGATTGAACGAATTGATTTCACACATTCTGTGCTGGGCACTTTAAGGCTGTCTCTGATACAAAGTTTCACTACAGAATCAGATACCTGATCATTTGCTCTTGTTTACAGCAGTGTTGGGATTGTTTGTTTCGGCAGGGTCAGCCTGATGTAAATGGAGTGTTTGGGTCTGATGATCAGTCACCATTAGCTTTAATGCTGTGATCTGCATCTGTGTGTTTCAGCTCTATAATGCGTACTTTTGTGTGAAATTTTTTTATTTGTTTTTGCTCCGTGTTTTTAAAGATAGAAAAGTATTAATACACACTTGGTCACTTGTTGTTAAGCAGATATTTTTATCACATGAGGGTGAGTAAATTGAGTCCGAGTTTTCCTTTATGGATGAACTATTTTTTTATGAAAATGTCAACAGACATTCACACTGAGAATACTGTACTTTTACATAATATTAGTTGAGACCTGCATTGCAAATTTAATCCAGACACATGTGACACAAATTGTGCTCTATTATTGTTTCTTTTCATTCATTCACTGGTCATGTACTCACTGAATCATTTACTCGCTGATCACTGAAGGGCGTTGTTAGTGCATTTAAGGGTTAGTTCCAAAAGGGTTAGTTTCCAAAAATGAAAATTATCTCGTGTTTTACTCACCCTCGAGGCATCCTAGGTGTATATGACTTTCTTCTGTCAGACGAATCCAGTGGGAGTTATATTAAAGGGGTCATTTGAGATTGCTAAAAAAGAACATTGTTGTGTTGTGTATTTGGTGTAATGAAATGTGTTTATGCGGTTTAAGGTTCAAAAAACACATTATTTTCCACATACTGGACATTATTGTCTCTCCTCTATGCCCCGCCTTTCTGAAACGCGTCGATTTTTACAAAGCTCGTATTTGTCAGAACAAATAGCATTGTAAGCTACTCACCCAGGAAACAGTCCTCATCCTCCGTAAAATGCTCTGCACACATCTGAATATTTGGTTTGAACTGTTCTAGAACAGTGTTATAAAATAACAACTTAGCCTCTGATTTCTAGTTGTGTCCTCTTTTGGAAGGCCAAACAAAGTAGTTTCGCTTAGAACACATTAAATAAATTGCGCGCATCCGTACTAAAACGTGCCTCACACGGCTCCTGGGGGTGAATAAAGGCCTCCTGTAGTGAATCCATACGTTTTTGTAAGAAAAATATCCATATTTCAAACGTAATAAACACTTTTCTCTTCACTTCACTTTTCAAAACACTTTCGTTATCTGTCATACGCGGAAGCCGTTCCGGCGGATGACGTAGTACGTGTCGTAGGATTTCGATATAAACCAAGAGGAGACTGGTTTACCTTTGCTAAAGTAAGGAAACTTTGCTTCCTTTGCTCCTATAAACAAACTCGCGAGACTAGCATATCTCAGAGGCGCGTGCGCGCTGTACATACGTCATACGCCTTCTGCCGGAACGGCTTCCGCGTATGACAGATACCGGAAGTGTGAGAATAGTGTTTATTACGTTTGAAATATGGATATTTTTCTTACAAAAACGCATGCATTCATGCCCCCGGAGCCGTGTGAGGCATGTTTTATTATGAATGCGCGCGTTTTATTTGACGACTTGTGGACTGTTCAACTGCAACACCCGCTGACTGCAATGATAGAGCTTGGAATAGCCAGGACAATTTTCAATATAACTCCGACTGGATTCATCTGAAAGAAGAAAGTCATATACACCTAGGATGCTTCAAGGGTAAGTAAAACACAGTCTAATTTTCATTTTTGGGTGAACTAACCCTTTAAGTATACAAATGTTAGAGAATGAGGGAGTAATCGTAGTTTTGAAGTTAAGGACCTTGGTTTGTTAAGCAGTGGTTCCATAAACTGGACAAAGATTCAGAAGTTTTTAATTTCTGAACTGCTTAATGTTGGGGTTATTTTGTTATAATTATAACTAAAGCTGAAGTGTGTAATTTCAAATGGAATGACAAAAAAGTGCACACTTTTTAAACATATTTCCTCAAATACTCCCCCTCTTTGCCATTGGCTGGCTGATCAGATAGCCATGCCCCCAACTCACACTATTGGTTGAAAGGTCAGGCTGGTTGGAACATTGTTTTGAAAACACATTTTGGGAAATCAACCTAGTAATTGCTTATAGTTATTCTGTAGTAAGTTTACTTGAAGCTGAAGTGTGTCATTTCAAATCGAATTGCAAAAATACTGTTTTTGATTTCCTCAAATACTTCCCCTCTCTGCCACTGGCTGGCTCGTCAGATAGCCCCACTCCAAACCTACGCTATTGGTTGAACTGTTGTCGGGCTGGTTAGAATGTTCAAACAAGCAAAACTATGTTTTGAAAGGATTCTTCTGTATATGCATCTGCATAAGAAACTGGAACAGGAGAAAGTATATTAACATAAACACTCTTCAGCTTTAATAATAACAATAACAATAGAAGCCCACAGGAGTTCAGGTTTTTCTGACATGTGACAAAAGGTCATAATCTCAGCACGAGTCCTTCTGTTCTCTACTCTGCATGAGGAGTTTTGTTAGAGCGCTTCAGCCATCCTCTCTCGACCCCCGTTTGAACTCGGCTTCCACAACACGCAAAACCTCTGTTCTTCCTGCCGAACCCTGTGGTGTGTGCAAAAACTAGGCTCTCATACGGCTCATTGGCTCGCAGTTCAGGGGAAATCTGCCCAGACGTGAAATAACGGAGGCTCATGAATAGTGGAGGTGAACAGAAACAAGGTGTTGTGTAAAAGTTCTGAAGCTTCCCAGTTATTCCACACGGTTAAAGAGTAGTTAAAGTTTCACCCGTGCTTTTGTTGTGCACCTGTTTATGTCAGTGTTGAATTGCTGATGTATTTGAATTATTGAAAGTCTTTTTGTGCTCTATTACTAATATACTGTATATATATATATTTTTTTTTTTAAATTTTTTTTTTTAAATTTTTTTTTTCTGTAGGTAGTGGAGATTTCCTGTACAAGACTGATACAAAATGTCTCTTTCAGTACTATATTGTACTGCTTTAGAAGGCATGCATGTCTTTCTGTGTCATTCATAACAGTGTGGATTTATAGGATTATGGGCAGTGTTTGATAACGGATTATGTAACAAACACCATATACCTTCATGAAGCCAAAATACTCTGATGTTCAGTAACTACAAATCCCAAAGAGCATTTCTCTTTCTTTCAGACAGCTGGGTCAGAAACAGCTGTACCCCTCTATTCTTTATCTCTTTGTCATGAGGGAGACTTTTATGAAATTACATAAACCCCCTGTGCTGTGTTTATTAAATGCATCCCCCCCTATAAATGCAATAACCGTTTTAATGTTTTGGCTCTGTATGTCCACTTCTATAAATAACCCAGAGAACAATATGCTCATTAACAAAGATGCTTTACATGCTATGAATAATGCATGAATGTCAATGTGTTATGAATAATAGACAGACTTATGAATAATGTAGGTTTGGTAATAATTGGCAGTACTTAACGATGTGGTACGTGGGAGAACATTCTCGTCCAGCACAACACGCTTCACATGACACTGAACACACTCTCACCTGGACTCTACTGATTCTCTACACACACAGGATTATCTCATTAAACAAAAGATCACAATTTATTCAGCAAACAGTATTCTCATTTTCCACTTTGTGGATCTGTTACAATGATCATGACCAGAGACGGACCACTTGTAGAAAAATAAAAGGGAGAAATTTTAACATTCAATATGCTTTTGCCTACATAAAAAATACTGTAGCTGCCCAAGGACGTTACCAAGTTAACTGATTTGCCTTAAATGAATAGTTCAGCCATATTATGTACATATGAGTGACTTTCTTCTGTGAAATACAAAAGGGGAGTTTTTGGAGACTGTACAGTATGAATCTTTTCAATATAATAAAATTCTAAAATTATCAAAAAGCCCCATGAAAGTATTAATAAAAGTGACTCATGCACTAAATAAAGTCATAAAATAGCTTTGTGTGAGGAAAGACCAACATTTCAGTTATTCATTGAAAATCACTGCAGTAACTTAAAATTTAGCCTGTTCATCAAACAAAGCATTTGAGCCATATAGACTATTTCATACTTAGTACTTTATACTATTTTTACTATGCTTTCATGATATTTGATGGTGTTATTTTGTCCTTTTTGAAGCTTGAAAGCTCCAGTCCCCATTTATTGTTATTGCATGGAAAATATCTACATTTCTCCAAGTCTGTTGTTTCACTGGAAGACAGAGTAATTACATGTTGATTTAAAAATTAAAGGGTGCAAAAGAAGAAAAAATTATGCATTAAAAAGTGAAAACATATGTACGAATGTACTGTTTACAATGTGTGGATTTCCATGCATAGAATCCCAATTCACATATGTCGAAGTACAAAAGGTTTGTACAGTTTCAAGCCTGTATACTTGAAACGGTGCTCTAAGCTGTCACCTTTGACCAAATTGCATATGGGACCATTTAAAGGGATAACAGAAACTGTTTCAGGCCTGTTGTCGTTTTTTTACATGTTCTGCGCTGTTGACTGTTTCCCCACACAAGTGCACGATCAATACAAACAGGTCGATTCACTGGCCAATACTGCCCGGTGGCAGTGCTAAGAGTGTGTTTAGGAATGTCTCTGTATCTAAAGATGCAAAATTCCCCGCTAAACGGTATGCCACAGGAGCTGAGGAGCCATTAGATTAGGAAATGCTGACAAATACAACTGTGAGCCATGTACACCATGGCTATATTTATTTGATCAAAAATATAGTAAAAAAAACTCTAATATTGTGAAATGTTAATACAATTTTGAATAAAATATAAACAATTTTAAATGTAATCTATTCCTAAGTGGCCAAACTGAATTACTCCAGTCTTCAGTGTCACATAATGCTTCAGAAATCATTGTAATATGTAGCCTAGATTTGGTGCTCAAGAAACATTTCTTCTTACTTCTATCAATGTTGAAAACGGCTGAAAACATTTTTCAGGGCTCTTTGCTGAATACAGCATTTGTTTGTAGTATAAATCTTTTGTATGTCAGGTTCATCACAGTTCTCTCAATTTAATATTCATACTTGTCTGTTACTTTCAATTGTTTATTTAATAATCTTGGGCCTTATTCATTAAACACTAGCAAAAACATTGTGTTTAAATCTTACATAAATGGTCACATTCAGTAGAATCATAATCAGGATAATTTAAGGAACATTTGTTTGCTCGTGTTTGATAAATAACGGCCCTTGTCTGTGAAAAAACATGCTCCTGTTCTTCTATTCTTAATCATATCCTTTAGCCTCTTTCTGTCTTTCTCTTTTTGTGGTGGTTGCTTTTCTCTTTTATGAAAACTTGCATGTCAGTCTAAATTTGGTGTATTTGTGTGCCTTTCATTTGCACATCACTTGCGGAAACATATCTCAACAAAGACGTATATGGAGCAGAATGCTTAAGGCAACAGATCAGTATTTCAGTCTGCTGTCTGATGTTTTATGTCTCGCTCTTCTTTCTTTAATTGACTGTCTCTGTGTAACATGATGGCGAGTGCTCAAGGTAATTGTACGCAGGTCTTTGAGATTACAATCTTGGCAAGTCCACATTATTCAGCCTTTCACTCTCGGCCAAACTAGAGGTTGTCTTGTTTGGCCGAGAGTGAAAGGCTGAATAATGTGGACAGATGAGGTTGGAGTGGAACAAAACACATCATACTCAAAGCGTCTTTGACAAACAATAGGCTACACAGGGTGAGGACAGACCCATCAAAGGACAACAGTGAAATTTGGGACAGACTGAAGAGAAGGCAATAATTAAACAAACACAGGTGTACAATAAACATGATTGATGCATAGAATTTCAATGTCAAGATGGCTCCATCTTGTAACTAGCAGGTGGAACAGTTTATTCTAGTGAGTGTCCTTTCTGAGAAGATTTTTGTTTTGGAAACTCCTTTGTGGAATGTGAAAACCTATGGAACAATGCATTTTTTTCCTTTAGTGTGATGGAGAACATGTCAAAATACACTTTTAAATGAACAATGGCACACACAATGTTTATTCTTTTCATGCAGAGATGTGAGTCCTAGTTAGATATGGATTCCAATCCCTGTTGGAATCTAACATTTTTTTCCTATGGAATTTAGTTACAAAACTAATTTTGCACACTGAAAACACAGTATTCAGTGCTTAAAGCGACAGTTCATGAAAAAATATAAACTTTGTCACTATTTACTTTCCCTCGTGTTATTTAAATTTTTCTTTTCTGTGGAACTTTTTTAGGAATGTGGTAGTTTCGTGTGAGGAAGTGATTCAACTTGTAGTCATTGTTGAGTGGGAAGAAATAGTTCAATAAAAAAAATGTAAACAAAATAAAGCAATAAGCCCCGCTTCGTGTCGTGCCTAACAACGCCCCTTAGCTGTTATAAATTCACTGTAAAACACGGCTTTACGGGGCTTATTGCTTTTATAAAACGATTATTCCATATATACGTAGGTAGGTTTCACAAAATAAAACAGAGCAAATAAAGTGTAATGATTTTAATAAAAACAGTATTCTTCCACCAAACAATGTAGTTCCTCATAAACAGTTGTGGTTCCAACAAAGTGGTTGCCGAGCAACACACAGAAGTAAACAAAGGTCCATATACTGTACGTAGTAAGGTTTCACAGAATAAAACAGAGCAAATAAAGTGTAATGATATAAATAAAAACAGTATTCTTCCACCAAACAATGTAGTTCCTCATAACTGTGGTTGCAACAAAGTGGTTGCCAAGCAACACATAGAAGTAAACAAAGGTGTATGTTTGTAGTGTAATTTACAACAGCTTCGAACGCGGCTCAACCAATCATAATCAAGGACCGGAACTATCCGTTTTATAAATAATAATTTGCTCATCCTTATGACTTTTAAAACTGGTTGAGATTTTTGGGTGGACTGTCCCTTTTAAGAGCTGTAGCGTGAACTATGATTTGTGCTGTAATGTAACTCCTGAAGCTTTAAGATTTGTGTATTTTCGCACATAATCTATTAAATAATGAAATGAATCATCATGTGGCTGTGTCTAGGATTGGCAGTAAGGTCACAGAACTTCTATGGTCCAGAATGTCTCATGGTTATGTTAACGTGAAATTTTAAGTGAGGAATTTGTTCAGCGTTCTGCCAGCTGTATAATCTTCTTTTGATTCAGTGATTCATGCAGTTCATTTAGAAATGTGCCCCTGTGTATCGTCACATCATGCTTTACCAAATGGAAAAAAAATACTTAATGACCCATCCTAAAGTAGAAAGAATTTAGTTTAATTTACATGGAATAGAGGATGAATATATTTCTTTCTGTCTCTTTTTTCTCTTTAGCCTCGTCTCTAGTGTCTCACAGGTTTGTGACGGTGCGACGGGGGAGCCCAGCAGCACGCAGTGGTCAGATCCAGCCGGGGGATCAGCTGGAGGCCGTGGAGGGCAGATCAGTGGTCACGCTGCCTCACAGAGACCTCGCACAGATACTGCGCAGAGCCGGCAACACACTCAGACTCACCATTATACCACGCTCTCACACTAGTAAGCACACCACACTCATATAAAGTTCCTAATTAAATTATATTGTATGTTTTTAAATGGTGATATATTTGTTCATACACTACTGTTCAAAAGTTTGGGGTGAATGAGATTTATTTTAAAGAATTCTCTTCTGCTCATTAAGGCTGCAAATACAATAAAAACAATAATATTGTGCAGTATTACAATTTAAAATACCTGTTTTTTTATTTTAACATATTTAAAATGTAACATTTTTTTAAATGTAATTTATTCCTGTGACGGCAAAGCTGGATTTTTCAGCAGCCATTACTCCAGTCTTCAGTGTCACATGATCCTTCAGAAATCATCCTTGAAAATCAATATTGAGAACAGTTGTGCTGCTTAATATGATTCAAATATGCATATACATCTGCTGCAGATACATTTTGTCGGGATTCTTTGATTACTACTAGAGAGCTCAAAAAGAACAGCATTTATTTGATATAGAAATGTAAGTCTTCACTTGTCACTTTTGATTAATTTACTGCATTCATGCTAAATTAAAGTATTAAAGGGTTAGTTCACCCAAAAATGAAAATTCTGTCATTAATTACTCACCTTTGTGTTGTTCCAAACCCGTAATGAGTAATTAATGACAGAATTTTCATTTTTTGGGCGAACTAACCCTTTAATTTCTTCAAAACGTTTGAATGGTAGTGTATATTCGCACTTGTCTTTTTATTGTGTATAGCTTACATTTTGGTATTTGTTTTGTAAAATGCCTTGAGAAACTTGCAGTTTAAATTAAAAAAATAAGTTTATTTTTAATAATGATATTATTTATTATTTAACAATTTATGCATGCATATTTATATAGTAATTATGAAATAATTCAATTAAATATTACATTTATGTTATATTTTATTTATTATATTCTGAAGTAATGTTGTTTCTGCTAAGCCTTGAGGTGTATTTTTAACATTTTGCACAAGAGGGTGCTGGTGTAAAGATAATAAATAAGTGTTACAGTAATAAGGTGTGTGTCTAAACTCATGAGTGTCTATTTTTTCATCAGACAATAATCTACCTGAGTACCCTGACTTTGATGCTGAGAGTCGGTTAAGAAAAGGGCATCGGGCTAAGCAAAAGGTGAGACTACATACACGCATACAGAAATACACATACATATTTACTTGGGTTGTGGAGGCATTTTGTTCCATAGACATTTTTTTAACTTTCAACCTCAAAACTTTTGGTTAAAATTCATACGACTGTGTAGGGAAAGTGCATCTCTATAACTGGCCACCATTTCTGAACGCCTTATTTATTTTAAACGCTTCTACAGTGTGATAGTAATGTACAGTAATTATAGAAGAATTAGCATGCTCTTTAAACTAGTTAGCATGTTATCTGCAACTTTTCATTATTTCATACCCTGCCTACATCACATAAAGTTGCTTAAAAATGTCTCTCTCGCTCCCTCTCCAGGATTCCCAGTATTACAGCGTTGATCTTGAAAGGGGGCCAACAGGGTTTGGTTTTAGTTTGCGAGGTGGAAGCGAGTATAACATGGGTCTGTATGTGCTCGGTCTAATGGAGGGTGGACCGGCCTCACGCAGTCAGAAAATGCAGGTTAGTTTACGCACACAGTAAATTTTATTGGGCACAATAAATAAACCTTTCACTTGATTCTGTTAGGGATGTTTGAAAGTGTGACTCAAGCACTAGGAGCAGCACTGAGTCATGTTGTGAAGATTATGCTGAGGCATGCTGGGATTAGGTTCTGTCGTTGACATTACGCTGAGTCACAGAGGGTTTTGCTGACTCATATTGCAGGTGAGTGATCAGCTCGTGGAGATTAATGGAGACAGCACAGCTGGGATGACACACAGCCAGGCCGTGGAGCAGATCCGAAAGGGAGGAGCCCGGATACACCTTATACTGAAGAAAGGCAATGGATACGTTCCAGATTATGGTGAGGGGAGACAGAGTAATGGATAGGAATAGAGGGTTTGAGAAATGTAGGTTTTGATATGAGTAATGGTCGACAGATGCCTGGAAATATTTTTACAAAAGTTCTGCTTTCCTCTGAATGTTACCAGGTTTATATCTGTATATCAGATTTTTCTAGTCAGGGCCATGGGCGGGTAAGAGGATATTTGGAGCTCATATGTTGTAATGATACATCCTCCCATGAAAACTTAGTGGAAAAACAAGGTTATGACAGACATTCAGGGCTTTTCCAAAAGCATTCAGGATATAAGCTCCATCCTTTGGTGCCCTCCATGGTCAGACTAAAGCTTCTTACCTGTACTTTTTGCAACTCTGCTTTGTTTTTTTTCTCTTTATTTAATTCTTTCTCTTGCTGTCTTTCACTACTTCATACTTTCGCTCTCTTTCTCTCTCTTGAACTCTCGTCCAGTGGAGCTTTCCAGCTTATCTCTTTGTATGACTAACTCGAAGCAGGGCGAGCCTTGCTTCTATGTCATCGGCCGGACAGAAAACACGCGGTTGGTAACCGTTCCTCGTTCCTGTTGGTTGTCATTTTGTCTTTCTTAATGTTCACTTTGTGATCTCACAGTTCTCATACTCCCTTATATATATATATATATACACACACACACACATACATACATACATACAAAGACTATAGAATACCTTCTTAAAGAGACTTTGTCAGTAATTAGAAAGCAATCCTGCCCCTTGTCAGTGGAAATTAATATTAGCTGGTTCAGCTCAATTGGTTTCAGAGAAAGAAAATAAAGCTGCTAGAATGGCCCAGCCAATCACCTGACTTCAATCCAATAGAAAATATCTATGGAAAGAACTAAAGATTAGAGTTCATAGAAGAGGCCCACAGAACCTTCAACATTTAAAGACTGTGGAAGAATGGGCCAAAATCATACCAGAGCAATGCATGCGACTAGTTTATCCATACAGAAGGCATCTTGAAGCGGTCATAACCAACAAAGGCTTTTGTACGAAGTATTAAATACATTTCAGTAAGCGTGTTCAATACTTTTCCCCTGGATCATTCCATTTTATTACACATCACTTAATTTCTGAACATATGTTTTCTTTGTATGTATGGATTACTTGGTTTGTTACCGACATTTGGTGAAAATGTCATGTCAACGGCACCTTTAGAAATATATTTACTGAGAAGTGACGTGACGTGTTCAATGCTTATTTTACCCGCTGTGTGTATGCATGCGTGTGTGTATATATATATAACACACATACACACACACACACACTATTTAAAATCTTATGGTCAAAATTTTTTTTAATGTTTTTGAAAGTAGTATTTTATGCTAACCCATTTTGCATTTATTTAAACAATAATACAGTACAACAGTAATGTTGCGAAATATTTTTTACAATTTTAAAATAACTTTTCTATTTTAAAATGTAATTTATTCTTATAATGGCAGGTTGTTTGTCAAATAATTTTACATTTAATACCTAATATTGTTTTGAAACGGTGATGCATATTTTCAGGATTCTGTGATGAATCCTGAAAATGATAATTTTTGACTCTGGGAGAACAAAATAGATCCAAGTGCAGTTTTAATAGTGGTATCAAACAATAATCCAAAACAAAGCAACAGGCAAAAACATAAAAAAAAGGCAAAAAGTAATCTAAGGACAGGGTAACAGAAACACAACATAACAGGTCCAATACTGCAGCAACAAAAGAAAAAGTGAGTATGGTATAAATAGTGATGAGCTAATGAGTAAATGACTTACAGCTGATGATAATCAATACAGAGAAGACTGGGCAAAGGACTATGAGTAATTGAGTTCATACCATGTAACAAAGCCGGCAGGCCAAGGAGTTTGGGTGGTGCTGGTCGGGCAAAGAGCTTGGTTGGGGCCGGCAGGGCTAGGAGCTTGGGCGGAGCCGGCAGGGCAAGGAGCTTAGGTGGCGCCGGGACGGCCTCCGGAAAACGGCCCATGCCCGCAGAACAGCCCAGAGGTTAAAGGCAAAGTCGGCCTTGTTGATTACGGCAGCAGCAGTTAAATTGGGAAGCTCTGTAGCGACTTCAGAGACCACCAGAGTCGGGTCCTCCAGGACCACCGGACTTGAGACCTCCATAGTTCCAATGAAGGAAGAAAAAAAAACAACACTGCTGGATCTAGAACTGGCTGCAGTATTCTGTCACGGAATGACTTCGGGAGAACAAAATAGATTCAAGTGCAGTTTTAATAGTGGTATCAAACAATAATCCAAAACAAAGCAATAGGCAAAAAGTAATCCAAGGACAGGGTAACAGAAACACAACGTAACAGGTCCAATACTGCAGCAACAAAAGACAAAGTGAGCATGGTATAAATAGTGATGAGCTAATGAGTAAATGACCTACAGCTGATGACAGAGAAGACTGAGCAAAGGACTATGGGTAATTGAGTTCATCCATAGTTCCAATGAAGGAAGAAAAAAAAACAACACTGCTGGATCTAGAACTGGCTGCAGTATTCTGTCACGGAATGACTCCGGGAGAACAAAATAGATTCAAGTGCAGTTTTAATAGTGGTATCAAACAATAATCCAAAAAGCAATAGGCAAAAAGTAATCCAAGGACAGGGTAACAGAAACACAACGTAACAGGTCCAATACTGCAGCAACAAAAGACAACGTGAGCATGGTATAAATAGTGATGAGCTAATGAGTAAATGACCTACAGCTGATGACAGAGAAGACTGAGCAAAGGACTATGGGTAATTGAGTTCATAGCATGTAACGGTGGAAGTGGAGAGTGCCATCAAGTGGACAGTCTAGGACACAACAACTAAACACTGTGACATAATGGTTTAATAGCGAGAATTGGACCTTAAAGTAAAGTGTGACAAAATTCACTAAACAAAATACACAACAGATTTTTAGTGTAATATTCTCTTAACTAAATCTGCTGTTTTCTTTTCCTTTTGAATGGGCATGATGCTTTTGTTGTAACTGCTACCCATTTTTCTGTTAAATTATAGCCTTTGATAAAGAACTATCATTGCAGAGATTCCTAAAGTCTTCCAAATATTGATTTGAGATGTACTTTAGGTCCAAAATAACCATAAAGAACAGGTACCAGGAATTCCCTACCATAATAATCAGGGTTTTTTAAATGCAACAACACGCTAATGCCATTGTTTTACCAACAGTGTAGTTTACTTAAGCATTCAGACACATTTGTCTCCCATTGTCTCCATCACAGACCTTTACTCAGGCTGAGATTGCAGGGAATAACCCCTTACTGATCTCAGAACAGTCATTGGTACATCACATGCTTGTGCTGTCATTCATCCCCCCACTTCTCCATCATCCAACCCTTATCCAACACCTTCTTTTGTAGTTTTTTTGTAGATAATGTTTTATCATTCAACTCTCTCTCTCCTTCTCAGACCATAAAGCTGGAGCCGATTCCCCCTCCTCCCTCTTTTCCGAGGAGCCGCGTATGGATCGCTCTCCTTCGAGGAGCAGCAGATGGGTGGATGACAGTGGACGAGAGAGGAGAGAGAGGAGGGGGAAGGAAAGGAGGGAATCAGGGGGAAGGAGCAGAGGAAGAGGAACGGAGGAAGGCAGCTCCCGGTCGGCAGGAAGAAGGAGAGAGCAACAGATGCGTTCACGGAGTTTACCCGGCACGCTGAGGAGCCGAGAGGGGCCATTGAGAGAAGAGAAAGAGGATGACACACGGGGAGAAAGGAAGGGAGAAGAGGAACGACGACGGGGAAGACAAAAAAGTAATTGCGTTGGAGAGAGAAGACAAAAAGTGAAGAATACTAGTTCAGAGAGAGAGAACGGCCTCCTAACAGACCAAGAGAACGAGAGAGGGCGTGTCAGAAGAGAAAAGAGAGATCACAACAGAACCAGCACAACGGAGGTCACACAGCGCACACCTTTCTCCTTCCTCATGCCTTTGGACAATGACGATGATGCAGAATCGGCTCACAGCTTCTCTGAAGTCAGTGTGTCTGCAGCCAGCATCGCATTCTCCGCATTCTCGTGGCCCCAGAATGCCATCAGCCCTCTACAGGCTCCTGGATCTCCGACAACAGCCCCGGGACCCTGGCTAGTCCCTAGCCCTCACAAACTCTCTCAGGTTTTAGAGGGGAAAAGGCTTAGCCAGAATAAGGGAAAACTGTGGTCCTAATGCTATTTCCTTAAAGGGATAGTTCACCTAAAAACTTAACCTCATGACGTTCCAATTCAGTATGACTATTTATAGGAATTTACTTAATTGTGCTAGTTGCACATTTTCACGTGAATGAATGGGTACTGAAGCACCAAAAATGTTTCATATGACTTCTATACTATATTCCAAGTCTTGTGAAGTCATATTATAGCTGTTTGTGAGAAACACACAAACTGGTTCAGGCCAATTAAATTTTTGTAAATCTAGTCAGCTGATTAAAAAATGAATGATTTATGAATCTTTGCTTCTTCTGTCATGAACATTGCAAAGAGAGCTAGAGCAGATTTCAATGAATAAAGGTGCTGTCCTATTCACCACTGTTCAGTGAATTTTCACTGTTGAAATCCAGTCATTTTAATAGGAATCCACGCCATCTGTAATTTAATGGGAGGCTGAAAGATTTCCCTATGTGTATTTTGCATCGACTTCAGTTGGTCATGCAAATTTGTAGCATTGACCAACAGAAACCTGCTTGGTTTGAACGTGAATTTTGCGTGAGCTGTGTTTCATACAAAGGTACACCTTTGAAATGTACAGTAGACCTTTTTTGCATGCAAAATTTTCACTAATGTGATTATGTGAATGCACCTTAGGATAGTCCATAGGATAGCCCACACCCCCATGTCATTCCAAATCTGACTTTCTTTACTTCCATTGTATAAACAACAATTTCTACAAAAGGGAATAGGACCCGAAACTGTTTGGTTACAAGCCGAAGAAAGAAATGTATCCAGGTTTGGAATGACATAAGGGTGAGTAAATGATGACAATTTTCATTTTTGAGTGGACTATCCCTAACAACTGAGATCTCAGTCTGTTCTATCACATGTCATATTGACTTTTTAATGTAACATTTAATGTAATTTAGTTCTCAATTGAAATGAACCACTTTTATGATTCATATTCACTTTGATGATCCTGCTTTTGCGTCCTTTTTGAAGCTTGTCTTCAAAATTTCTCCTTTTGTGTTTCATGGAAGAAAATAGTCATACAGGTTTGGAACGACTTGAGTGTTACTAAATGATGGAAATTTTTTTTACTTTTTGGGGGGGTAAACTATCTCTTTAACTTTCTCTTCTCTTCTGTCTCTTTCACTCTCTCTCTCTCTCTCTCTCTCTCTCTCTCTCTCTCTCTCTCTCTCTCTCTCTCTCTCTCTCTCTCTCTCTCTCTCTCTCTCTCTCTCTCTCTCTCTCTCTCTCTCTCTCTCTCTCTCTCTCTCTCTCTCTCACACACACACACACACACACACTGTCTCTCTCATCCAGCCTCTCCAGCTCTGTCTCTATATATGTGGTTTTCAGCACACCACCACCACCCCATCTGTTTCTCTTCCGTCTCAATATCTATATAGTACTAGAGTTGTGGTATTGGTATCATCCAGATACCGCTCTCTGGCCAATCAATCCTTGATTTTATCGCCATCCAGTGGCCAAGGAGAGAAAATGATCAAATGCTGCCATTATGATGTGGCTAGCATGATAGTAACTGCAAGGTCAGTTAGTATGCGTCTATGATTCATGATGTCCTTCATCATAGCATGTCTTTTTTCATATCATTGACATTTTTATTTTGCATATTTTCCATTTATTTTCGTAAGAATGCAACAAAAATTCTATTATAAAAAGGAAGATTTATTTAAGACACGGTTGCTCAGTCGTGCCCCTGAAGAGCTACATTTTTGAAAGTAAACTAGATTGAAAACAGATCTTCAGGAGCAGGACTAAGTGATTAAAGATATTTTATTAGCTGCTTGCTGTTTGTGACTGGACTGTAACCCCTTCCCTGCTGTGTGCGCGGTGGTCTTGCTGTTGGAAGAGGGGGGAAGGAAGATAACAGAACTAAAGTTTTATTATAAGGCCAGTGAGCCGTATCAAACCTCTCCAGGTGCCTTCTGCTTCTTTAGCCAGTGTTTACCAAAAAAGAGAAACAAATACAAGTAAAAACACAAGACGTAGCCTAGTAGAAAGTGTGCAACACAATACTGTTCTGCCTCTTTAACATCTATATCTTTGCAAGACTTGGTTCACGAGTTGGGGAAAATATTCTGCACACGCTCTGCGAAACTTCAGCTAAGTGAGTCAAAGTGAAAGAGAGCCATTACAAGTGCCTCATGCGATATTCCTTTATACGAGACATAGACTTCCCTCAAGCTGAAAATCAGGACCCAAAGTTTTGATTTTTTGTTTTTTTTTCCATTGTGATACTTTTTTGCATTTGTATGCTTTCCGATTCAATATTTCAGACCCATTTCATTGCCCTCAACATTTCTGAAAAATTGTGAAAACGAAGGCCTGATCGGTCCTCGTCCCAAGCCCTCCACCAATCGGCATCGAGCATCATGCGGAATCTTCATTTCAGGAAACAAAAAGAAAAAAAAAAAACAAGAAGAAGAAGAAGAAAAAGGGCATTTTGATACAGGTCTTCTATGCATTTTGTAAGACTTACTGATCAAAAATTGCGGTAGGATTTTTCTACCTAAGATATGAGATTCGTAATTTTGTGTACTGTTAAAATACACAGGCAGGTTGGTGAATCGAAACCGAAAATTTAAAGGAGATCCGGTGATAATCAGACATGCTGTACCGCCAGCTTATGCATTGATCTTTACCTCAGAACTGTCTGAGCAATAAGTGCTATCTCTTTCTGTTCTGTGTCATACCAAGCAAAGCTCTAGCAAGCTAATCGGAAAGCTGAGTAATAGAAATATGCACAGTAAAATCATCTGTGATAAATTAATTTGAATAAAATGCATCCCTATATACATACATTTGATTTTTAAAAATGATATAATATTTTGAGTAGATTTGAATTTATTTAAATATTCTAAAGACAGATTTTAAAAATAGAATGCATTGTGTTTTAATTTATCACTGGAGGTCTTTACTGTGCTGTAACATATCAATAAATGCTTACTTAGAAGATCATACGCAAGTTCTGTTGCCATACCTGTAAGCATTTAGCAATTTGCAATTCGATCGATCTTAAGTGTTAACACTTTAAATCAGGGCTTATACACAAGTATTACACAGCGTTCAGCTGTACATCTGAGGTGTCATCTGAAGTTCACTGCTCTCAGAATCCTCAACCAGCCTGGGTATTGATGTTGACTTTGTACCTGATTATCCCATTGGCATCAGCACGTACTGTACAGAAACTGGGATGAGCCTTGTAAATGTTTAGTTTGGCTTTATTTTTGTGAGGGGGAAGATTTAGTTGTTGTTTTTTTCCCAAAACATTCAAATTGTAGCATTTCCCTTACTGTAGCAGATCTTATGAGAAAACAAGCGTATTGTACATAATTATAGACCCTGGACTTTTTTTTATTATTATTTGTATTCTTGATTCCCCCAATGTCTCACATATCAGAAACACACAGCACTGTCGAGTTATCTTGAGACATGTGCAGCATTTTAAACCGAGGTGCCCACTGGCTTGACGAGAAGCTTGATATATAAAATGATTCTTATAATTCAATCTTGCATGTCTGTAGTGAGTATACTAGTTTTAATAGCACTGGCCCTTACAATGAAATTAAATGTCCCCATGGCATGATACTGTATTCCACAGCCCAGGAGGCCAATTGCAATGTTTTATAGTTGCCAGTTTCAAATTATTCAAATTGTGGAATCTGATCTGACAGTTTGATTGCCCCCTAGTGCCCACTGTGGTTTTTGCACACTGTGGCCCTCTTTTATATTCCTCTTCATGGCGTCTTCAACAACATATTAAAATCGAGATTTAGAGACACAAAGACCACAAGTATGTAGTCCTCAAAAATAAGAATTAGCATGCCCACCGAACATTTGTCCCGCTCCATATAGGCTTCCTTGTACTGGAGACAGTTTAGACCCTTAGGTGTTCAGTAGTCAGAGATGTAGTCTCAAGGACGATCCATACTCTGAGCCAACCAATATATGAATGCGGTGATGCAATGTTTTTTTATAATAATGTCTGCAAGGTTCCTATCAGTGCAAATGTGCCATATAAATGCTAATCAATGATGTCATACTCTCTCCCTCTACCGAGAGAAATCCAGATGGGCGTTTGACGCTTTTAAAATGTCAAATCACAAACAGAGTGTTTCGGCTTTGAATTTTCAACTTGAATTTGCTATATTGGCCTTGTAAGGAGTCAGCCATTGTACAGTACAAGAACACTTTTATTTGTAACGAGGAAAGAAAAGATGTTTTTATATCTATATTCTAGAAATATAGGATAGAAGGCAGCAGGGGTGTAAAGTGCTTGAGCGATTGTACTTCATTACTAGAATTATTATTTGAAATTGAAAATTTACAAAATTACATTTGTAAGAAAAAATTTCATTTTTTTTTATTACTTTGTAAAGTGTAATTTACATCTTTAAAAAAGTGCATATTTCCCTGGCCACCATGCATGACGAAAACCTGAAAGTTTAAATATGTCATGTAAAATGTATTTGGCCATAATTAATAGAGAATGAGGAAGCATGCGGCAGTGTGGTGCAGATTTTTACCTGCGGGGTCTGAAGCGAGACCTCGAGTAGCCGTTATTTTAGTGGCGTCCTCTGCAGGGAAGATGCTGAGTGTGTAAATAGCAGTCCGTGAGGGGACACCTTGAACACAGATGTACAGGTTTTTAATTGTTGCTCTTGATATGTATGAAGATACTGTATTGTTTTTGAATGCATCAACAGGGAGTTTTGAATTATGAATAATGACATGCAGTTACAGAAATAAACTGAATAAAACTGAAAAAAGATGTTGTGTTCACTCATTTCCACTCTCTGTAGCCTGGTTCCAAAGCCTAGTGAGCTACATAGGCCACAGTTTATTTTTGTTGTATTAGCATGTTGCTAAGCCAATAGTGATGCTCTTAATAAGTATAAAGCACAGATTAGATTTTTTTTTTTCAAAGAAAAATTCTGAAATCTCCCTCTCTAAGCAGCTCATTAGGTTTTAGAATAAAGCAGATGAGTGTTATATATATTTTAGTATTATTAGATAAGGTTACTGATGATAATTTGATTTTAATGCTATGTGCCCAATAATTATCTTTAGATTCTCAGCGGTGTTCCAACATGTCGGTTTGACTCATTAATCTGCAGTACATTTTTCTTTTAAATTGCTATGGAAAGTACCTATCTCTGAAAAATGCTGTCAAGCTTTGTGCTAGCGTGAACCACACTAATCATCTAGGAAGCGTGTGCCCTCGGAATTTCAAGGCTCTGCATTTCAACAGGCGAGTACTCGCACACATCACTAAACCGCTTGGGAATAAACTCCTACACATACAATATCCAGCATCCTACATATTCACCATCTACTGCAGAAGAAAAATACCAAACTGATCTCTCAATATCACACAACACTTGGTCCTACAATACACAAACGCATAGGCCTAAGCTCTGTTCCAAAACCTACATACCGCGTGTTTACGCTACGTAGTCAAATATAGTACATTATAAGGGGCTGTTCACACAGAATGCTTTTTTTCCCGTTTAAATCCATGAAACACACAATGCAGGGCAGTGGAATAAAAAAAAAAGCAGGGTCTCGAGATACGTTTTTTAAAATTTTAACTGATTTTAAAGGGGTCATATGATGCGATTTCAATTTTTCCTTTCTCTTTGGAGTGTTACAAGCTCTTGGTGCATAAATAAGATCTGTAAAGTTGCAAACACTGAAGTCTCAAAACCAAAGAGATATTCTTTATAAAAGTTAAGAGTTAACCACACCTACCAAAAACGGCTCGTTCTAACACGCCCCAACATACCTACATCGCTCTGTGGGAAGATTTGCATAACGCCGCCCAAATGTTCACAAAAAGAAAGAAGGCGTAACTTTTATTCTCACTGTAGTATTGTTGACGCTGCAGCCATGTCCTGAAGACGCTGTGTGCTTCGTTGTGAAAGCGAAACTACTTTGTTTGG
>NW_015665129.1:1518397-1525818 GCF_001515625.1 Sinocyclocheilus rhinocerous
TACACCAAATAATGTTCTTTTTAGCAGCATCATATGACCCCTTTACCTTGTGCGCGGGCAGTGACGACGGGCAGTGAAATGGAAAAAAAATGCAGTTTTTTTTTGTACCGTTTAAATTATTTTAACTTGAGTGGCATGTGTTTAGAACACTGTGTCATCTGTAAGATGCTGCAAAATATTTTTCACAAATAGTGCTCCTCACATGAAGAGCAAAGCTCTCAACTAGCCCAAAGTTTGGTATTGGATTAGCACATGTTGCTAAGCTAACAACATCACTTTATAAGCACAAAAGCTTCATACATAACACAAATAATGTATTTTATTAGATAGAACTATTTTTATCAATAATATTAAATATATATCCAGCATTTCTGTCATCCACAATCTTGGACATTTTTCTTACCTCACTGCATACTAAAATGATCTAGTCCCTGAAGGATACATCAAATGCTGCCTTGGAAATGACCAAAGTATCTTATTAAACGGCCTGCTTATGTTACGTAAAATGCTAAACATATAGGTACCACGTAGGTATGTGGGGGCGTGTTAGAACGAGCCGTTTTAGGTAGGCGTGGTTGACTCTTAACTTTTATAAAGAATATCTCTTTGGATTTGAGACTTTAGTCTTTGCAACTTTACAGATCTTCTTTATGCACCAAGAGCTTGTAAATTATAGGATAGAAATCGCATCATATGACCCCTTTAAGAACATTACTCAGTGTAACTGCATGAATTGGAGGAAAATTGTTATTTTTCCGTCTACTGAGTCTTGCTCCAAAAGCACATACTAGCATTCATCAAAATACATTTGAAACTATGATTATCACACTTTGCACTTCAGAGTGCAAGCAGGCCTGTGGGAATAACAGTAGAAGGCTTCTCTCTCCCTCTCTCTCTATTCTAATTGCTCTCACTAATTATACGCTATGCCCTACACCATGTTAACTATGAAACGGGAGGGCGAACAGAGGCTGCTGTGCCTCATCCTTCCTCCCTCTATTTTACCCCAGCATATAGGGCTCAAAACTCAGATAACATTAAGAATTTGGTCATTTTTGAAAAGCAGATTTTTTTGAATCCCTTGATTTCAACATCTCTCAGCTGACGAAGAGTCAATAGTATGTATCTAAGAGATCACAACATCTTTATTTTTAGTCTGGGAGCGCACGTAACGTACGCCTGAGAAACCCACACGTTGCTGGGGCGTGCATGTGTGCTGTTCAGGGAAGCAGAAGGGGGCTGGATGTTCAGCACCAGGGAAATGTCATGTTGACCTTTTTAATCAGCAAGCTACAGGCTGCTTCAGTCGAGACGAGGAGGGTTTGTATCACTCACATATGAAGTATAATCGGCGATAAGTGCGAGCCGTGTACACAAGGGCTGTATATTACAGTATCTCTGATATGTTGCATTATGCAGCTGGCCTGGATATTGTATGTGTGTCAGTGGCAGGTGGTGGACCTAAGAAATTAGGATGTTTTTGTAGTCCATTGTAAATTCATGTACAATTTCCAGGTTAAATGAGTTGGCTAGCATGGTTAGCATGCTTTATTCAGGGCCTGATTAGGAATAAATTTGTAGTCATAATAATAAAAATATATTTTAAATGACATCGCACGTTAAATTATAGAGGCTAAAATTGTCAAATTAAGAATTTTTTTAAGTTTTCCTTATTTTTTTTAGTACATTCTTTATTTAGCAAGCTAACAGCTAGCATCCAAAATTGCATACTTTCTGAGTAGGTACTTATTTTGTACTGTATAAGTGCTTTGCGACCATTAAAAAGTATGTTGTATATAGTATGAATGTGTAATTTGAATGTACTACATCTGTCATATTGTCATTGTCATTGACCTACAGCGTCAATTGTGTTGCTTCACTGCTTTTTACAGCTCCTCCCGCGGGGCCTCATGGGATAGTATGAAGCGTCCATTCGATTTGCACTTGAGAATCTCACTGAAAGTCACAATAGATTATCTGTGTACTTTTTGCTTTCTGTTTTATGAATACTTTGAATAAGGACTTCTTCACGCACCTTAAGTATGCATATTAATATGCAGCCAGGCTCTTTTTTAATTATCCAGAATAAGATATCATCATAGTATGCTAGGCTTTTGATCAGGTATTGAGGAAGGCAGATATCAATTCTGTCTGGATCTAAAAAGTGTCTTTGTTCATTAATGTCTCACAATTTGCTGTGCATTCTGACAAAATTACATTTTTACCATTTTGCTAATATATTGTTAATTAAACTTGTATGACTTTTTGACTTGTCTTGATATTATACTTATAACTTATATTATATTACAGTAGGTGTTCTACCAGTGCCTAATCTCATTTTGAAGGATGATTAAAATGGACGTTTTTCCCTGTTCAGTAATGTCACAGCTCAGGATTGTCTCTAGTGAAGTGCTTGATCAAAACTGTGTTATGGTGCCATCTACCTTGAAGAAAACACACTCGTCCTCTCATCTCTTTCCATCCAGACATTAATGGCAGCCTTCAGTTCTGTAAGCAGAAAACATAAAATTTACATTTATAGTTTTGGCAGACATGGGGTTTTGGAATGTGACTTTATTAGTTTTATAACCCAACTATTGGTCCATGTTGAATCCTCCCTCCTGCCCTTTGTTTAATGGAGCACTGCCATTGCTATTTAAGCGCAAATGTCACTGTCAGAACGAGACAACAATTGGACCAGACCACATAAAGCCAACACAGCTCTACAGAGCAAATATCAGATCAACTGTAAAACCGATGTGACATGTTGATGAAGCTCCTTATATAACACGCTGCTTCTTGTGAATGAATGGTTAAAGAATAGGAAATGTTCCTAAAGCATTTAAGAGGGAATCGAAGGCTCAGTGTGAGAGAACAAACGCTGTGGTTGCCCTCTGGGGAGAGAGAGGAAGAGATGGGGAGGGTTGAAAACATGACAGTAGTTTTGAAGCTCAGATCTTCACAATGTTCTCCAGCTTTTTTTAATGACTTGTATCAGAGACATAAAAGCACAAGAGAGATGAAAAACAGGAACGAAAGATATAAGGGGATGAAATGAAAAGGAGTGGTGAAAAGATAGAGAGATAGATAGATACTGAACATTTATAGTTAGAGACGACAGATAGATAGATAGATAGATAGATAGATACTGAACATTTATAGTTAGAGACGATAGATAGATAGATAGATAGATAGATAGATAGATGCACAGAGAATTATGCAGTTGAATAATTAAGGCTTTTGTGTGGGAGAGTAAGAAATTAAATGGATTTCTCTCCATCCATCTTTTTTTTTTTTGCCTCTGCAACTTTTCTCCTCCGCATGCACCTCTTACATAAACAGTGGATATGCTCTATATGAGCGAAGCGTGCCCAATTCGCCCGTGCTGAGCGCAGACTCTCACGCGTGAACAAGTTTTCTATGAACTTTCAGAAGAGGGCATCTGAAGTGATCTGATGAACCAGTGACGCAGAATGCCGGGGTAAAGATTAATCCTGAAGCCAGAGGTCAGCACAGAGTGGCTTTTGTTTCAAAAACCAGTGACCTGCCTACCTAGACAGCATTTTTGAGCGTTATACTTACTAGTTTTTTGTAGTAATTTATTACTGGAATGACTTTGACAGTGGAACAGTCTTTGAAATAACTGCCTCCCTTATACTGAACTAGAAAGCTGATTGAGACACACCCTAGGTTGTACAACACAGCTAGCACGAGATTATAGGCCTACGTAATGTGTCACACTGCATTGTATCGGTGAATTCAACTGGGAAACTGTTGACAGAAGCATAATTCTACCCTTAATGTAGAATCTTACTGCCATTAAATAGACAAATTAAGCCCTAATGATAAAGTAAACCACAGCATACTAGTGGTCTCCTTGTCCTGCATGTGCTTAGCACACCCCTTTCACTCACACACAGTTCAGCTGTGACTAAGGCACAGAGAAAGAGAGGGCAGGACGTGTGGGTGGAAGTAAGAAAAAATTGGATGGTTTAATGTGGGTGCTGAAAGCAGAGAGCATGAGAGTGATTCAGCAAATGGAACATCCTAAAATTGCTGTAAAAGCCAAAAGCTACTTGTGGGTTTTGCTGCAGTAGAAATTATAACACCAAATAAAATATTCATACTAGGCACTATCATCATCTTAAGCTCACATTAACCGTGCAAAGCCTGTTTTTATATTAATGTAGGCTACTGTTGCTGGCTGAAATTTAAATTTGGACTGCAGTGAATGAACAACTTTGCCTCAATGTGTAAATCTATGCTGGCTTGCTTTTTCTGCAGATTAAATGCACCACACAGCCTTCGGTTTGAGTCTTGAGGTGTGTGTGTGAGAGAGAGAGAGAGAGAGAGAAACTGCACTCATTTTGGCTCAACGCAAGGAGCCACTCTCCCGTCGAAATGAATGTTACCGAGTTCCAAAATGGCCGACCACGGGGATACAGTTTCCCCGGCATGTTCCTCTAGCGCTACGCGCTCGGACTAACGTCAGAGCCTCGATTGAAAAGAAAAATATATTCTCTCTGACTCACTCAAATGAATTTAACCCCTTCATCACCCTTTACCACGGCGAGAGGCGCTGAGCAACATCGACGTGCTGCGAAACTAGCGATCGAGACACATGTGTCCACTGCGGTGAAACCGAATGGCTGCGAGGGGCGGCAGGTGCAAGGCTGTCCAGGGAGCATCAGGAGGGAATGCATGCCTGTTCAACATGTGAGCAATTCATTCATGAACGAATATCCTTAATCACGGGCATCAACACGTCTTGACATCTGTGACATACTGGGAGACACAACCGTTTGGGGTAGTTTAATTAGTTGTCATGCAACGCAGTCTCCATAAATTGTTTTAAAAAATGATAATGGCAGATGTGCTCCATCAGCATGGGTGTTATTTAATGATCTCGCGCGCATTGGCTTGACACTGTGTGGACGAGCACGCGGATGCTGTATTGCGCCTCTCAGCTGTTTCGGGACCTGAGCGCCTTTGCGCTGATTGATACACAAAGCGACATAAAACTCGACATGCAGTGGACATCCTGCCCTAAGGATTGTATTTCCTCTCGATTTTGTTTTAGTTGATCGGGAGGAACGCGTTGCGATCAACCGCAACAGAAGATCAATAATCATTTGTTCAGTTTAAACTCATAAAAATCCCAGATTTGTTTGCGTTGGAACGTCGAATTTGGATATTTTAATCGACTTTGATGCCATCACTTTGGGACATTCGACACATCGCCTCATTATCGCGCAGCTGTACGCGTTGGAGATGCGCGATTGTCTTCAAGGACTGTCTGGGCAATAAGTGTGAAACCGCTCGTGAGTAAACGACAAATGCGTGCATGAAACATTAATGATAGATGTAATTATTTTACATTGAAGAGAGATTAGTCTTCAGAAATAATGGAATGAAGGCGCAAAGAAGTAGTGTGTTATGAAATAACCAAATATTGTGTTGAACGGACTTTGCAATGAGTTGAAATGCATCATGCGTGGGAAATGTAATTCCATGTCTTACGATGCATAATGATGAGCAATATTAATGGCTTGAATGAAGAGATCTTGGTTTTGTAATGAGGGTGCGAAGGAGAGAGAAGGGGGAACTGGGTTGTTCTGAAAGACATGCGCACACCTCCCAGAAGCCAATTTAGTATTGCGGTGGATTTATCAGAAGAACTTTGGTCCGTCTCTCTCTCTCTCTACCTTTCCATCTCAATCGCCTCTGGAATAGAATGACTCTTGACGAAAATGTCTCCCAAACACTTCAGTCTGGAATATGAGTCATGAATAGACGGCCAGAAAACCGCTGCAGTGTTTCAACTCCACATTTGAAAGAGAAACGGAAGAGGATGCACGCCAGAGAAATGGACGAAAAGGAAATTGGCTTTCCTTCCTGTGTAATGGATATTTGCTGACTTGGCTTTTTGCGGTGCATCCTTACCTTGGACTTGAGGTGCTGGGAATGTTCCATGATGACTTTGTCAAATTAGTTTTTTTGTTCACTTTCATTACCTGATGAGAGTAATAAATGGCTAAATGATTGATGAAGTTCATTTCTGCAAACTGGCTTTGATCTCAATTCCATGATTCCTTGGTGGCAGTGGAAAAATGCCACATTTGACAGAAGAATAGCAATGCACACATAAACACAAACATGCTCACACCAATCGTAAACAAACAAACGAATCCACTCATTAACATTATCATCATCCCTTGAATGTGAATACAAATTCCCAATATGGAATTTCCTCATCGCTTTCCAGTACTGTGACTTCCAAAGCTGAATTTAATTTTGGGGAATCTCAGATTAAAACCACTGACTATTTTACTTCGATAACTCAACTCTAACTCCCAACACATTTCCTTCTCTCCCCCCCACCCGCTCCACGTGGGGGGGAGAGCTTCCTCTTACGGGGTGATCCCAGAAGCTTGTCCCAGCAGACGGTGACTGTCACGCAAGTGTCCATCAACATGGATGCTGGGCAGGGCAGCCCAGAGAGCCCTAACCGGGCGGTGGAGTACCTGCTGGAGCTCAACAACATCATCGAGAGCCAACAGAAGCTTCTGGAAACTCAACGGCGGCGCATTGAGGAGCTTGAAGTGCAGCTGGACCGGCTCAGCCAGGAGAACAAAGACCTGAGGTTGGACCGACAGCCCTGCCCACCCCCACCTCCACCTCCCATCCACCCCGTCCAGCCACCTACTTCCAACGCTGCAACCTCCACCAACATATACGCCAATCAGAGCCACAACAGCGGGCCCATCCCGATACCCATCCCGGCTCCGGCTCCCCCACCCCCACCTCCACCCGTGCCAGCACGGGACCGGCGCGTCAATGCCAACACGCACACGAGGCTCGGCCAAAGCCTGTCAGCTGGAGCCAATGCCATGGGGCGAGAGAGGGACAGAGACCGGGAACGAGAAAGAGACGGCGCCGCTACCAGTTTGGGAAGCTCTCTGCAGAGACGGTAAGTACAGGCCTGAGGGCTCTTTTACTGCATAGCTGAGTTTTTAAGACTGTATGTTGGTGCGTGTGTTAACTAAATTGACTACGGTTTATAGTAATCAATATATTTGAAAGGAATGGTTCACTTAAAAATAAAAGTTCTGCCATTTATGTACTGTCATGTCGTTCCAAAGTTCTAGTGTTCTTTTGGTCCCCATTGACTTTCATTGTATGGACAGTTGAAACGTTATTCAAATTATCTTTAGTGTCCCACAGAAGAAAGTCATAGAGGATTGGAACAACATGAGGACGTGTAGATGCTGACAGAATTTTTGAGTGAACTATCCTTTAAAGGGGTCTCATAATGCTACATGCACTTTTGCAAGTAGTTTGAACTGAAATGTGTGTTGGCAGTGTGTGTACACAACCACCCTAAAATGATAAAAATCCACCCAGTGGTTTTTTGTTAATCG
>NW_015665129.1:1525829-1560691 GCF_001515625.1 Sinocyclocheilus rhinocerous
GAAGAAGTGAGTGTAAGGTTTTTTTAACGAATCTTTGCAAATCGCCTTTCTTAATGTGCTAATTAGCAAGTTTCAGGATGAATGCAACAGTAAGTAAACAGTCTCTCTGAGAGCGGCTCGGAAGAGAGGGGCGGGGGGAAAATGGGCATCCTATGACCCCTTTAAAGCAAGTATGAGTAAACAACTGCGTGCACTGTAATATTCACTGACACTGACACTAACGATTTGTACTACACGTACCTGTGGATGTTTGTACACAGTTTGAGTTGTTTTACATCACACACTAGTATTTTAACAGCATTTACATTACACTAGCAATATTGGTGCAGAACTAAATCTTATAATGTCGGGAACCAAAGAACAGAAAACACCTTTCAGAGAGTATCTCTCCTGTTTGCACTCCATCTGTCTTGCAAAACTGAAATTGAGTGCAACAGTCTGTCACCATAGGACTCTTTCCAGGCCATCGGACAGGCAGCTGGCTGTGCCATCGAGCCTGAGCATTACATAAGCCGACAGACTCTTATCTGGACAGACTCGTGCTGCTGGGTCTTTGGCAGAGTGACAGGCTAATGTCATGGGAACCTGGGATTGAATTGGCATGCTAAATCTGTCACAAATGTAATAACTTTTTTGATTTTGAAAGAGATTGGACTATGCCAGTGAAGTTTTCTGGAGAACAAGGAAGCTCAAGGAAGTTTAGTTTTATTTTATTTTACTGTAAACTAAGCTTTTAGCTAAGATTATGTGGAATCAAATAAGCGAAGTACACAAACAGTATATTGATCTATCTAGCTCCTTCAAACAAGACTTTGTCTAATAGACATTCAAAGTTAGTCTTGCCTTTCTACATAAGTTAGTCATATTCATTTTTTTAAAATTTCAGTTTCAGATTACATTTGAACTGCACTTCTATATCCTTTTTACTACCTCATTTTGGAATGAATTCATTTTTGGAACTCATTTTGGATTTGAATTGCAATTTAAAATGTTAAACCAATTCATTTGTGAATCGTGTGCAACCCTGTTGGGTTTGGCATGATGTTCATTTTAAACTGATGCTATTGATGTCTTGTATGGTTTTAAAATGTGTTGGAGGAAAAGAAATCTCTGAAAAGATTTCCACAATGAGCAAAGCTGTCAGTAGCCTCAAGACTGTCAATATCATTCCCAGCATGTGCTGCGTCAACATGCTCCGTACAAATCCAGAGAGAGGGATGGCACAGAAGTGTAGTGGGCCACTCCTTGTGCTTCTGACAGTTAAGTTGTTTGTCTCCCTCCCTCCCTCCCTGCATTGCTGAGGAATCGACCTCTCCATTGCACCTCTGATCGCTCCCGCCTGTAGTGTGCACTTGAGCCGGCTTCATCACAGCGCACGATGCATACAGATGCGTGCTTGAGCGTGTAGAGATTAACATTTGGTGGATTGGATCAGTGTCGAGCACTGCAATACAGCATCTCCTGTAGTTTTTAAGGCAGGTGGCTGGTGTGGTGTGGAGATTCGTTCTGTATGTATGATCGGGCCACTGTGTAGGAGAGGTTGTGATTAAAATTCAGCGCAGAGTCAGATTGTGGATCAACTTGTGTGGGAGAGCGAAGCATAGAGTCAGCGAGAGAGCGGAAGAGGCTGCAGAATGCACTGCACCCTTTTTGTGTTGCTCACTTTCTCTGTTTTGTTTCTCCAATATGCACACCTCTTATTTGTTTCTCTTGCCCTCCTTTCCAGTGGAGAGAAACCGGAATGCCCTCTGTTTGTGGAGATAAATTGAGTGCTTTCTTTCTCATCTGAGACTTATTTCTTCTTTTCCTTGAGGGCAGATAGCGTACTTCGTTTCTTGCATAGTAATTATGGTTTAACTGTAGTATTTGTTAGGAGTGGCAATTTTGATTTATACCATTGATTTGAGTCTTTTGCTTCTTTTCAAAAAAGATTCGTTCAATGATTTGATCAGTCGCTATTTGCTGAGACTAAATTGCATTTGTGTTTGCTGAATAAATGCACTTATACAACCTTGTGCACAATATGGTCTTTTTGTAGTTTTAATAGAAAAAGTCAACATGATCTGGAATTAATAGAGGGCTTAAAAATGTTCTTAATGCAGAGAGTGTTAGTGTATATGATGAATCAGGAAGCTAGGTAAAAAAAAAACTCGGCGTATTAGTTGAAATTCTCTTAAATTGTGTTTATGTGAAAATAATTCTGATGAAATGTAAAAAGAAATTTCTTAAGAATTTTTTAAAATTTTTTTTTATCATGTAGCTCATTTTGTCTATTTTATGTGTAAATCTTTTTTTTTTTTTTTGCATGCCTGTATCTAAAAGATGTGAGAAATATGGTTTTAACACCACTAGCATTTTCTCCATAAATGGCAATAAAGCAGAGCTATGTTTTCTTTTCTTTTTTTGCCCCCACTCCATTTTCAGCTTCTAGTTTTGACTTTTGTCAAGCTGTGGCTAATGATAAAAGTATTGTCATGTCAATTTTATGTCATTTTCAGTCATTTTACACATTCTTATTAGGATTGTCCTTGTTAAAAAAGAAAAAAAGACTCATGTGTCAAACAGAATGATCAACATGCCCTTTTGGTTTAGTTATTGTCAGTCAGTAAATCCTCATCCAACACCTCGTTTGCTCATTTTGTTCACAATTAAAACATCTCAGTTTATTTAGTTCATTCATGAGATTCTGTGTCTTGAGTCTCGTTCTGACTCAACACAAGCAGCAAAGATTATTATAATGTTTAAGTAAATATTTGGTTGTTGTGTATGTATATTTATAACATGAAGATAAAAGTAGTTTCAACTCCTCTGCCTTGGTGTCATCTCCTGTGTCGTCAGATGATTCACATGAACTCACTAGCAGTCACGTAAACAGCATCTGGTAGATGTGGCTATGTGTTTACTTTACACCTGTGTAACTTTAGGGCTGCTAGCTTTCGCTTAGCATCAACTTCACCTGAAACAATGAGAAGTCACATGACACTGTGAGGGCAGATGGCTTGTTTTACTGATAGATTTTGGTCTTTTACAGACTTTAGGGACAGTTAGACATCATTTGACTGTTTTTGAATCTACTTCAGCCATATCCATCCTTTTTATTCTCTTTCTGTCTCTCTTTCTCCTTAGACTATTGCCAAATTTTCCAATGCCTCGTTCACCCCCTCACCAGCCCTCCCTTGGTGTTGAGCAGATGGCACACCAACATGTCATTTGCCATTTTCTTTAGGGTCGCCTCTTCTCTTTTCACCCACAAGGGTCGTTTACAGTGTCGCCTTTTTTCATGTGAGCTCTTTTTCGGTTTAGATCCGTGTATCTGCTCCCGTCCCATCAGACAGATGCCTGCGAATCCAAATGACCCAACTTGGGTGATCACAATCTTGCTGTCTCTCTGGTGTAATGCTTTCGGCTAATGAACAAGTGTAACTACTGCTGTGGGGGAGCTGTTGAGGTGGGATTGTTTCTCAGAATAATTAGCATGGCCGGTGTTAATTACATTTGTCCATTGAAGGTGGCAATTACTGTCGTAGACGTGAGTCTGTGACTAATACACTGGGTGTTGGAGGACTGACTGATAGAGTTTATACAATTATGATTGAATAATTGAATGTCTATGGAGGAGCCCGCGTGTCAGTCAAACCCGACACCTGCTGCTTTGTAAGATAGTCTATTTTATTAGTTGTAATAAAAGTCTTAATTAATTTTAACCTAATTTAATTTAAATGAAGAGTGTGTTTTACCATGCACTGTTGTCAAAAAGCACATAAAAAGCAGCATAACAGAAGGCGTCATGTGACCTTTTCAATATTACTAACCCAGAGTGATTCCTAACAATAATATTTAACACTGCACATTTGTAAACCCTGGATTAATTTTCTTATTTGCATATTTCTTGGGTTGATTGGTTTCTGTGCTGGGTAGCTCTGCCACTGTGAAATCTCCTGGTTCGAAGCAGAGGTCGATTGATTGATCGGTTTTGCCGATTAATCGGCACCGATAGTTGTTTGCTGGCGCTATCGGCTATCGTCAAAAATCCATGCTGATAGTTTTCCGGGTTGCGTCCATTGCTGGAGCGGTTGAGAAGGGTCCGCTGTCATTAGTCAGTGCGAGAGCGGCCTCTAGAGGTGGAAATCACCTCGTGTTGTTTGTTTTGACCATAGACTATATAAAAACATGGACGTAGTGTCCGTGACGTCACCTGTAGGTTTCTGAAGAGTGTTTTTGAAGTGCAAAGTTGGCGGAGCTGGCCGTCGGCATCTTGGCCGCGCGTCACTCCCGGTTAATCAAAAATGGGCAAAGAGGCGGGAGCTGGTTGTTGAAACCACGCCCACCTAGCTCGACGCCGGTGACAGCAGCGGCAATCCACCTGTCACTCAAGTGGCCACGCCCCTAATTATGCAGAACTTTAAGGTTTAATATAATTTAAACGGATGAGTTATAAAAAAATTCACCCCCCTCACAGTTGTCATGAAGGGCAACCAAAAACTATTTTTGTACCAGGCTATAAACATTTTGTTTCTGCTGTAAAGTTGGGCATTTTAACATGGGGAGTCTATGGGACTGACTCCGTTTTGGAGCCAGCCTCTAGCAGCCAGTCGATGATGAATTGCAGTTTTAGTCACTTCCGTGTTGGTTTTACGAGAGAGACCGGAAGGTTGCCGCTTGGTTTTGACAAGCGAGGCTCTGCGCTGCACAGAGTGGGACAATTCAGATGCGGATCGACTTTTTATTTTTTTTTACACTCCCGCTCGAGTTGAACGCAGCGAGTCCTGTGTGTGACTAACATATTTTGTTATTTTGATTAGATAATCATCAAGTGTTCTAAAATAGAAGAAAATAAAATGTGAGAGTATACCTACAATAATCATATGTAATTTCAATGTTATTGCCTTTGTTTGAATATTTAAAGATGGACATCTTTAAGCATGACTGTTGAAATGACATGGTAACACTTAGATTAGAACAATAAGATTAATGAAAGCTGTAGAAGTATTGTTAATTTGAACATTTACCGTTACTAGAACATTTAAAAATTTTAAATTTTCTTCTGTTAACAGTTAATAAACTATGAACTAACTTAAATGATCAATATAATAATTAATATTAATATTTTTATTCATTTACAAAGTATAGCTCAGTACTTTTTTTTTTTTTTTGTAAAATGACAAAGCACTATTTTTTTTCTATAACTTTCGTTAAGTATCCATTTTAAAAACTGTCGGTTGACTAATCTGTATCAGCCAGTGTGGGCCAACCTAGCTATCGGTATCTGTAAAATCCACTATTCTGCTCCACTTTTCACGTAACTGTTGTTTGTCCCATCACTTCTATTCATGATTGGCATAAATTTGTAAATGAGAAAAAAAATGTAGTCGATCGGGATTTCAAGTGGATCTTTAAAAAAAAAAAGCCATTGATATTTGTGATCATTTAAATAATTTCCCTGCACAAGATCAGTTTGTATTGCATTTGCTCCATTGATTTCTGTGTTCCTTACTGTGTGTGTTCAACAATATAACATTACTGACACTTCCACTTTCTGTGTGTCTCCGTGTTTGTTTGTCTGTCTGTCTGTCTCACTCTTTCTTCCACTGGATCCACAGGCCAGAAGGAGACTCCTCCAACAAAGACAGGTCTGTGTTCACGCTTTCATTCAATCTCCATTTCTTCTCCTCCTCCTCTTCCTCCTCCACAGTGCACTCTCTGACTCCTGTAGTAGCGCACGCTCCATCGAGTGACAGAGGCCTGAATCTAGGGCAGCCTGAATGCATGTGGGACATGCCATTGCTTCTAATGACTTATTGCTTCCCCATATGAAAGAGCTCTTGCATCTGGGGCAGTTTTAGCAGAAGAACAGCACCGTGAGCAAAGTGTGAGAACACGAGGGCTGAAAAGCATTTGGAAATCGAGAATTAGCGTCACTTGGCTGCAAGACTCCCTGTAATCCGTTGCCGTAGTGACCAGTATGCCCAGTGTGAGTATGTTAATGGGTATTGATATGCATCTCGTTTGCATTCGCCCATATAGTGAACGCGAACATGGGCGTCAGTGGTTAGTCAGAAGTTACATGAGTAATTGCCCAGCTGTGTGCGTGCGTTTTGCATGTGGGAGTGTTAGTGGGTGCAGCGAGATGGCAAGAATGTGCTGGATTTTGATATGTTGGGAATATTTTTTGCTACAAAAAAGCTGTTTTGATGCTGCGGTGTTGATATGCGAGCGTTTGGTTTTGGAGTGTCTCTTGGTGGCGTTATGACGATTCCTCACCATGGGCACGAGCCGGAGATCTGAAGGATAAATGATTTGGTTGTCATGGCAACACCTGTAGATGAACTGGATTGCCGAAAAAGTTGCTTGTGTAATACAGAACCCGTTTCTAGTGTGTATGTGTGTGAGTGTGCGTGTAATTGTGTACCCTACACACAGCAGAAGGACACAGACAAACGGTGCTTGAGGACAAGGCCGCCGCTATGTCACGTTTCACTATAATTATTCTCCGGATGCTTTTGTCCTCAGTTCACGAGTCGCTCCCCCGATACGGATGTGAATTTAATTGTTCCTGCATTGTTAAAACGCAGTTATACGTTCTCATAAATGTGACATCGTTTATGCGTTGCGCTATGAATCATACTTGTTTTTGTTTGTCACCGCAACACTAATGCAAGGTTGTAATAATTTATGAAAGCACTTTGGTATTTCTGCTCAACCTGATTTCCTGAGCTGGCGGAAGAGTCACGTGAGATTGTGCTGGTCCCTGCTGGACTGCGCATGGAAATAACTCACAGCAGAGGTTTGCTGCGGGGCTGCCGTGAGCTTCTCTCCCACCCCAGCAGCCCCTGCAGTCAGCAGCAATGCATCACTCAGCCCCTGAGGGCATTAGCCGCTGCTTTCAACCACGAGCCCTAGAGCTGTGCTGCGTACTAACTGGACTTGTGATGTAATATTTTTACACTTTCTTTCGTACAGAGCATGTGAACCAGTGTATTCCAGCAGTGCTATTTCAGTTTTGTTTTAATATTTTGCTTTAATATTTTATTTAGCATTTTTTATATTTTCAGGTAAAAAAATTTTTTTTGTTTATTTACGTTTATTTGTACAGCTTTTAGTTTTTTTTACAGAGGTGACTGATTTCATTGTATTTCTTGCTTTTTGTAGTTTTATTTCAGATATAATTTTACTGATTTTTGTACATCTTTAAACTTTTTTTCATTTATATACTTTTTATTTATATATTATAATTACGTTTTAGTTATTAAGTTATGTTTTTATGTCATGTTCATTCTTTTTTTATTTAATGTTTCTTTTAGCTTTAACTAAAATTTTAGGTTTAGAAATTTGAAAGGGATAGTTCACCCTAAAATAAAAATTCTGTCATTAATTACTCCCCTTCATGTTGTTTCAACCCCGTAAGACCTTCATCCATCTTCGGAACAAATTACATTTTATTTATTTATTGAACCGCAATGAAACTGACACATTCAAGGCCCAGAAAGGTAGTAAGGACATAGTTAAGATAGTCCATGTGACATTAGTGGTTCAACCTTAATTTTACGAAGCTACGAGTATACTTTTTGTGCACAAAGAAAACAAAAGTAACGACTTTATTCAACAATTTCTTCTCTTCCATGTCCGTGTTTGACACGTATTCACAAGAGTTAACTTGAATGTGTCAGTTTCATTGCTGTCTATGCAGGGTCAGAAGCTCTCGGATTTCATAAAAAAAAAAAAATCTTAATTTGTGTTCCGATGATGTATGAAGGTCTTACGGGTTTGGAACCACATAAGGGTGAGTAGTTAATGACAGAATTATTTTTTGGGTGAGCTATTGCTTTAATATTTTTTTTTTTGTTAGTTGTTTATTTATTTCAGCTTTGGAAAATTATGGTATGGAAAATGTTTTCTACCTTTTACATAGAAATACACATTGTTTTGCTTTCTGAACTTTGCACAGTTAAATAGTTGTATTTTATTATTTTCATTCAGTGTTTGCTTTTCCTCACTGCTTTCCAAGTGGGGAAATATCTGCATTGCCATGTGTCTAATGTAGTCTGGAGTGCTACACGCAATTGGGAGCATTATCAAATGAGCCAAAATATTGAATAAATGAACATGCAAAGGGTGGGAGAGATGCTGTGCTCTTATTCCATGGAAATCTCTGGAGCTTTCCTTAAACGCAAACTATGTGTAGACATGCAGTATACTATGCATCCATATATCTGAAGTTTAGTTTCTGAGTGTCTCTGAGGGGTAGAATTATATTACAGCTTTTTTCATTAGTAAATAAGAGCTCTCAGGGATTATGTTTCTGTGAAGATTTGTATAATAGATCTGCTTATATTGTAAAGTGACAAAACAGAATTTCACGAGGGTTGCTGCTGGTGCTTTGTTTGGGACCAAATGTCAACTTGTGCATTTTGTGCATTCAGCAAATGAATTTTGTTGTTTGTGCAAAATTTATTATCAAACAATCAGCAGAACGCAGGGCCATCTCAGGGTGGAACAGCTCTGAACATTGTCCCAGGACATGTGGTGAGGGGAGACTATTGCACAAAGACTGTAATTTTGTCCTAGTCTCCTTGAACTCAAACAACGACCCAAAAGAACAGCCCCAAGCTGCCAAATGTCATCATGTGAGTGTGAATTGACTTCAACTTGACATCTGTTATGTTCAGTGCAGACTTCTTTGGATTACTGGATTTGTCAACATTATTATACAAGTTTACATTTTCACACCAATAGTCTTTGTTAAACTTGATGTCTAAATCAGGTCAGAAACATGGCAACTTAAGCACATCGAAACAGGATAATTATTTGAAACCGAACACCGTTTGGTGCTGTTAACACACATTTACAGCCTCCAGCTGAACAGATATTCATGCAGCCATGAATTTAATATGCAACTCCATGCCTTCAGCCTCTTAACACACTATCAGGTTGATTACACTTTAACAGACAGACATATTTCCCATTAGAATACTGAATGACTTGAAGAAATCGACAGAAATGCAACATCAGGAAATGAAGATGGATGCTTTTTGTTCATGACTAAACTATGCCGAGTGAAACTGACAGCCCACCTGAACAGTTATGACATTTTCCACCAGCTCAAACGAAGTGTCTCGGCGATAAAAGGAAGCGGGTGCTCCAGTGAAATTGCATTGACAAGGCTGTGCAGGCATGGTGGGGCCGCCTTCTCTGACCTCAGCTAATGTGATAGCCCTCAGCTTCAGCACAGTGAGTTCACAGTCAATAGACCTTAGTCGTGTTTAATTTTACACAGAAGAAAACAAGGCCGTGAGGGACTGAAGAACAGCCTTTATGACTTGTCCTACTGTACACTACCGTTCAAACGGTTGGGGTCAGTAAGATATTTTTAATGTTCATGAAAGAAGTCTCTTGTTGATACCAAGGCTTTTTTTTTTATCAAATCCAGTAAAAACAGTAACATTTTGAAATATATTTTAAAGTATTTTAAAAACAGTTGAATTTTCATTAGCCATTATTCCAGAAACATTTCTTACACTCTAAAAAATGCTGGGTAAAAAACAACCCAACTTGGGTTATTTGGCAACCCAGCGCTGGGTAAATGGGCTATTGGGCAGAACACATGCAGGGTTATTTTGACCCAGCTGATTAGGTTAAATGTTTTACCCAACATGTTGGGTTGTATTATTTAAGTCAATTATTGTTTAAAAATTACTATATTGCTGGCTTAAAATATGCTGGAAATTAAAAATCACACACACACAGTATTAATAGAGGCAACAGCAATAATCAAAAGATAAACCTTTATTATTAAGCAAGAACACCCATTGACATAATATAAGAATTGAATTTATTTGGGTGAATACAGTATAGTTTACAATATTACATGCATTTAAACTCGTTTAACAAACATTTTAGAAATAAAAAAAATATAGGCTAACATTCAAAAGTAGTACTTTAAGTGTTTTAAACCATTCTCTGTAATCCCTTTTTACCGAAATAGTGCTAATTTGCATGCCGGTGTGTCGCCAAAATCTGAGCCGGTGAAGGGCTGCTGTTCGCCGGGGGAACTGCAAACTTCAGACTGCAGCCTCTTGTTTCACACGTAGCTGAAAGATGCCGTGACTGACTCCATAACCTGCCCATAAACAAACAGTACTGTGATGAGAGAACATATTTAAATGTCAAATTAAATTAAATTCAGTATTACCGTATAACGAATAAAACCAGTTTATGTTATGCAAGGCAAAAGGCGTTTCCATCATGCGAAACGACCGCTGCTGATACAGCTGACTGACATCTCGTCCTTGTATGTTGTGTTGTGTAAAATAATATAATTTACAGCACAGTACAGACTTTATAAATGAAATAAAATCTATACAAACCTTTATTTCGCTGAAGAAGTGTGCCAAATCAGCAGCGGCAGAGCTGAGAACCGTAGAAAAAATAGCCCAGCGTTAAAAATCATTGCAGCAGCTTAGTTACAGAAAAACTACCCAGCATTTGGGTTAAAAAAAAAAAATAACCCAGCATTTTTGGGAGTGTATTAATAATTTTTAAAACGGTTGTGGTGCCTAATATTTTTGTGGAAACCATGGAAACTTGATTTGATCATTAATTCAAGAAAAGAATCATGAGTTTTTTTTTTTTTTTTAATATGTAAAAGTCTTTATTGTCACTTAATTTAATTCATCCTTGCTGATTAAAAAAATACTTTTGAATGGTAGTGTACCTGGGTATTGAACATGTTTCCACACATTTCTAAACTGAAACATGGGTTGTGAACATTTGAATAAACAGTATGAAATATTACACGGTTCGGAAAATATGTTTTCATAATCATAATTATTTTCTTAATGAGAGTTTTCCCATATAAGCTTCTAACAGCATGTTAAAGCACAACATGGTGAAATCCGCTGCAAGATATTGCATCTCTAAATTAATCTTCTTTAAGATTCCATTGCTAAAATAAATAAATAAACTGGTCAACCTCACTATTTTATCTGTTATTTTTTTTCTCTAATTTTGTAATTTTCTTCATATTACTCTTGTTTGGGTCAAATTAAATATGGTATTTTTCATTTACTTTTACTAAGGATATTTATGAACTAGTGTGGAAGTGTTTCCGAATATATACTGTGTACTGTATGTCAAGCTCTCCTTATATTGATTTAAATAAATTAATAGTTAATCCAAAAATGAATCTTTTTTTTCCACTCCCCCTCACGCTATCATGTGACTTCAATGCACTTCTTAAATCTTAACAGCCCCAGTCCCCATTCACCATCATTATATGGAAAAAGAGCACCCTGAACGTTTTGCAAAATGTCTGCTTTAATGTTTCATAGAAGAAAGTCTTACAGGTTGGGAACAACATGATGTTGAGTAAATGAATGCTCTTTAATGAATTTAAGATCATCTGATAATGTGTATCTACTTTTGCCCTTTAGTATGTGCTTGCACAATCACTGCAGGACAGAGTATTTGGCCACAGCTAGTTTGTTCAAGCAGGTCACAAAGTCACAGAAGTGCTCTCTTGTTCTCTTTTTCTCTCCCTTGTGGGCTTCGGTAGAAGTGTTGCTGGGGGAACGTGGTGAGTTATCACAAATGGGTTTGTGTAAAGAACTGTGTGGGCGACAGAGAGAGGCAAAATGGAGAAGGAGAGAAATGCAGAAAGAAGAACAGAGGTACTAATTGAAAGAAGGAAGGAGTGAGAGAAGGAGTGATGTGCAAAAAGAGAGAACAGTGCAGCTGACAGGCTAATAAAACATGCAGGGAATTACAAAGGAAATGAGCCTTCTACTCTGCTCACACATACAAACTCACACTCCCACATCTTATCAAACACAAAAACCTTGACACAAAACAGCTCCATCATTTACATCAAGGGATGTCAGAAGTCCATGTCAAAGAAGCAATGTCAAAACATTTTAAACTGTTCTTGTGGCAGTGCATGTGAATGGTACACTTTTTGGTTAGAATGGTGGTCTTATTAATGTAAACACTGTTTGTTAATTGAACGTAGGACCAAAAAAAAATTTGAAGATGCGTTTCAGAGTATTGGACTCAACGGTAAATGTGATATAATAGACCTGAAGTTTAATAAAACAATGATACTGACAATAAAAACAGACAACCCTTAAACTGTGCTTTTGTTTTACTGGATTTTTATAATTACTTGAAGTGAATAATTTGTACTTATTTGAAAGCAACAGTTACTTTCTTAATATATAGTCTATACTGTACATTGCAGTTCAAAATTGAGTTGACAAGATTTTGTTAATGTTTTTTCAAGAAGTCTCTTATGCTCAACAAGGCTGTATTTGATCGAAAACACAGTAAAACAATAATACTGTGAAATAATTGTACAATTTAATGTAACTCTTTTCTGTTTTAATATATTTTGAAATGCAATTTATTCCTGTGATTGCAAAGCTGCATTTTCAACAGTCATTATTCCAGCCTTCAGTGCCACATGATCCTTCAGAACCCATGTAACCATGTAACTGTGTTGCATTCATTTTAGAATTCTTTAAATGGAAAGTTTAAAAGAAAAGCATTTAATTTATATAGAGATGTTTTGTAAAGTACAGTAATATATACATAATGACTTTACTGTCACTTTTGATCAATTCAATGCATTCTTGCTGAATAAAAGTATTTATTTAAAAACATACACTGAACAAAATTATAAACGCAACACTTTTGTTTTTGCCCCCATTTTTCATGAGAATATTTGAACAGTTGTGAAGATAAACTTGTTTTAATAGCACATTGTTCTTTTTTTGTGGTATTAAAATCGAGAAATCACAACCTTTCTTGGTAACCAAATTTTGGTATCATGAAAACCCTTTTGGCATCTGAATAAATGTTTTTTCCCCTGCATTTTGTCTTTATGGTAATATTATTTTTATTTACATTATTGTTAATTGTTTTCTCAATCTCAGTCCATGTGATTGACAGCAGCACTGCCTGTTGAAATCAGCAGAGAGCTGTGTGCGATATCTGCCGCTGTCTGTTAGGGGCCGCACCATGTTTCCCTCGACTTACATCAGCCCTTCCAGATGGGTCCAGAGAGACTCGCAGAGCAGCACAAGATGGTAATACAGGATTTAGCTCTTGAGGTGCTTGTTCACTGTGGGAGATGAGATGAGGCATTCTCTCTCTCTCTCTTTTGCAGTAGGATGGTGCATGTCAGCTGGTTTTGAGGTGACAACACGGGCGTGATGGGGACAGACACATGGGGACAGACTGCTTAATTTGTTGCTGGGCAGCAAAACTGAGTTTTTAAAGTGCATGTGAAAGAGAGAGAAAGAGCAGTTGAAGAGAGGGCTTGTTAGAGGTCATGTACCAATACAGTCCTTCCCTAGAGGATTCGACATTGCTGCGTGTGTGTGTTTGTGTCCATTTCCAGCAACTGTCCCAGCTGGATTTTTACCAGAACATTGCAACTGTGCTGCTTACAGATGCCTCCCGATAAAGGAAACCACAAACAAAGAACTGATAAAGAAAGCAAGTTTCTTACTGAAACACAATCATATGTGATCTGAGGAAATGGATGAAATATCTGACCACAATTCAATTTAAATGGAACAGTGTAAAGTAATTATAAGGAAACTCAGGCCATGGCTACGTTTTGTTCATTCTGCCCCTCAAAATCGCTTAAAAGCTGAAGTGTGTAATTTCTTAAATGATCAAATACTCTTATCCCACTTAATGTGAAATTTGTCAGTAGATTTTCCCTTAAAAGTTGAAGTTAATCGTCTCTGTAGTGTTATCAAAACATTTGTTTGTGAAGCAGACCAGACTCGCACAGCAACAGGCTAAGCCAATGGAGTGAGTTTGGGGCGGGGCTATCTGTTTGGGTGACCAATGGGAGTGTTCAGGAGACCTGTTCGAAAACAATCAATATTTTTGCTTTGCTGTTTGGAAAATTAGACACTTCAGCTTTACCTTTGGCACCTTTAAAAAGTGTTTTTGCACATCCTATAGTGTAAAGAGATCTCTCAGAGGTCCCTGTTCACACCCACAGATTCATCCCTGGCCTTTTCACCCCAGTACATACTGAGGACTCATGCCACCTGCCTACACACTTCTACATCCTTCTCTTTCAGGCCACAATATCTATCCATCTCTCTCCTTCCTTCCTTCATCCTTTTCTCATTTCCTTTACTCATACCAGTCCATATATTCCCTCTTTGTTTTCTTGTCTCTGTGTCTGCTTGAGCTTTGGGTGGTGTTGAAGTGTCTGTGCTGTATTTTTTTTCTCCTTGATGTTTAATGTTAGCCTGACGGACTCACCACTGTCCATCAAGACTGAAGACAAAATTAACTTTCAATCAATCATTAAATACCAGAAATTATATAGTATAATTATATAGTACTCTTGCAGTTGTCACATTTTCTGCAAAAAAGTATTCATTTGGCACATGAGTGAGGAAGCATTTTCATTGGTTGCTCACAAATTTCTCATGTTTGATGTTAAATGCAACATTAAATCAAAATTGAGCATATTTACAATTCTTAGTAAATGTATCTGGTCTTATTGGTCACAATTCATCAGTGCAAAATAAATAAAATGTAACTTTCTCTGCCTAAAAAAAATATTTTTTTTGTTCTGCTAATCTAACCAAGTTTGCCTGGGCAGGGTAAAAATTGTGTTAACCAATAATATTATAAGCCACCCATGTCAGTATGGAATGATCATAGTTCTGCCCTACATTATTTCCCTATTATTCTCTGTTTGGCTTGGAAATGCTTCACATTATGGAAGTTAATTGCATTGTGAATGTCATTTTATGTTTTAATGAGAATGAACCCCTCTGATTGGCCAGTAGGGGTCAGTCACACATTTTTCTCCAAACAAACCCGCAGGATCATAATTGTATTGTGACATTCATCATTAAAGCATGAGGGTAGGTGACGCACCTTTCTGTGTTGTACAGATGAGTCATTTGAATACATAAATGTATTCCATTTGTTGTTTTTGGCATGACAGAACTGCATTGTGGAATAAAAGCTGACTGATATTGATTTTCATACTGAACATAAGGCACGATTCACCTCTTCACGTTTGTTAAGCGGATCTGCTTAACTGTTGCTCTGACAGAAATATTGTTTTCTTTAACTCGGTTAGTCTTGAATTCTAGTTTAGAGAATACATAAAGCTGCAAGTCTAATATGAAACCTTTATTTTCCTTTTTAATCACGTTCTCATCCATATTATAGGGTAAATTAATCAAAAATGTTTTTTATTTTGCTTAAAACTGGCTAGTTGAATAATAAAGTATGTAAAATGATAACACCAGATTAAAAAAGTCTTGAGTGGATTGATTTTGTCTAGTGTAGCTTGTACAGCTCTTGGTTAAGTTGCAGTGTAGCGGAGAACAAGTCTGCCCATCACCTCGGATGTGTCTCAGTTCGCTCAATAGTTCACTATGAAGTGCACTGCCTAGAAAGTGGTGTTAACAAAATTGTTTCAGTGCATTGAAACCACGAAAAAATTTGCTGCTCAGTATATTTACTTAATTACTGATTCATCACCAACGGATGGGCGGAAATGTTTTTTTTTTTTTGTCTTTTAAAAGAGATTTTGTTTATTATTTCATTTGTTTTTATTTCATCTCTAATATGCATGCAAGGGGAAAGTCCCATAAGTATCACAGAATTAACAGTTGTTGGAACAAAAAAAAATCAAAAATAGCCCAATTATTATTTTCTTTTTATTATATTTATATTTGTATTGCCTGGATGCCATTTAAGTATGTTTTGCTTAAAAATGCAAGGAATATTTCATAATGGCTCAAAAGCTGCAATGAAGATGCCAAATTCAATTTTCCAATGTTGTCAATAAATCCAATTAATGCGTGACCTCACAAGGTGATCGTGTCATCGCTGTACCAATGATTAGTGGACCCTTGCTAGCACCCGAGTTTGTGATCTTGATATAACTATTCACAGCGTAGGGAACAAGGGAGCGGAATGAGACACAGCCCTGGTCTGTACGCTGTAATACTCCTCCATACAGGTAATTTGACATAACGCTGCATAAACCATCTAAATCTTCATTAAGTACTCTGCCTGACTGCACCTAACTCTCCACAGCTCGATAAGAGTCTGCATAACGCTTCATAACTCTGCATAACGCTGCCTAACCATGCCTGTACTGCTGCTGCTAAAGTGTTTGTAATGTATGCATGTGGCTGTCTTTGTTGTCTGTTATCTTTTGTTTGTTTCTTGACTTTATTTTTTCTCTCTCTTTCTCTCTCTTTCTTCCTGTGCCTATCTCTATCTTCCTCTCACTCTCTCTCTCCCCCCCCCTCTTCCGCTCTTTCTTTCTCTCTGTCAGGTCACCACCCTATTCCACCTGTAGTACTTCTTCTACTCGTACCAATTCTTCCACCTCCTCTACTGCTACTCCAGCTTCTACCTCTGTCCACACCAGTCTGACCGCAAACAGCCACTCCACCCACCACCAGTACTGCTGCCCCGCGCGGCTCCTTCTGCCCAAGCCGCCCTGCGCCCTCCCCCCTGCCCGGCACCCGGAGCAGGCAAGGTAAGGGCCCGAGCCCACACTTCCCCTTTCGATAACCCGCTCACCCAATCCACCACCTCAGTGTCTCCCATCACCCATGTCCAACCGCTCACCTCTCATCTCCAACCTTTTCAGAAAGTAATGGAAAAGCTGTGCTCTCTAAACTGACTACCCATAATTCCTTAGTCCAAACTGAATAGCTCCGATGCCTCCAAGAGCAAGTGAATTATGGCTTTTTGGAGATGAAGTGACCTTGCAAGTAACCGAGCGAGGTCTGAACCCCTGCGGTCCACATCAATTTCAGTCAGTTTGCTCTTTTTATTAACCAATGACTTAATTAAAACTAAAGAGGAACGTATTCAAATGAACTTTGTGATAATGTGATTTCAATTTCTTAAAGGTGAAGTGTGTAATTTCTCTGCCACTAAATGGAATTGCAAAAAGAATGATATTCTTCTGTCCGCCTTTGTTTGTCCCGCCTCCAAACTCATGCCGGCCCGCTTACGCAAATGCAATTTTGTGCCACTTACAGCACAGAAATTACACGCTTCCCCTTTAAATTTGCATTAGTGTCCCTCCACACACACATCTCTCAATAAGACGTCTATTCAGTCTCCTTGGTCCAAATTATATCCACACACTAGTCACAAATGACACATCCTCATGCATAATCCTCCACACACACCAACATACACTCATCCTCTCACGCCTGTTCAAATGTAGTTCCACCCCCTTCATGAATCACACAGAGGCGGAGACAAAAACGCACGCAGAACCCCTCCTGCCTACACACACACACACACACACACCTAATACCCCTCACACTCTGTCACTGCGTGATTCACACTCTTGTTTCCTCACCTCATCAATTCAGTCATTTCTCCCATGATTTCATATTGCATGTATTTGTGCACATTGCTTTACTTGAAAACTATATATATTATGGAGAGATAAGATGTTGTAGAATAGCCTATTGTGATATCTAAAAACATTTTGAACTGGAATGGCAATATTATTTAAATTTTCACTGTAGCGCATAAGTATTTATATATGTACTTCAGAGTTGATATATTAGTTAAACTGGTGATATTTCAGTTTTAGGCAGGGTTTTATTGGCAGAACTGTGGTGGATGAATTCAACTTGTACTGCAATTCTGCCCCCTGCTGGTAAAGATTGAGAAACACAAGGTTGAGGTTCGAATCCCTGCAAACTAAAGACAATTCCTGAATCAGATGTGCTGGAACTGACTTTTAGCCAACTCAGTCAAACTTACTTAGTGGATATTATGATATCTGAGTGATTTTTGGAGACCAAGCTTGTATCCTGTATATGTAAAGAAATAATGTGCTATTGAGAAGCTTATTTCTAATCACAACTTATTAAACATTTCAGTTTTGACTGATTTTAAAATGAGCTCAACTTAATACTTGATTTCCAAATTAACTAAATTAATTATTTTGACATTGAGTGCTGCAGGGATGATGTAGGCCAACCCAGAAGTAAGCATCACTCTGGTTTCCTTGACAAAAAACCAACAGGATATTCCTATTGGCTTTTGTGTTATTGGAAGAAAGTAAGCTCTGTGACCAACAGAGGTTTGATACTTACATGTTTAGTTAATAAAAACTTCATTTGTGAGCATTATCTTGAAGCCTAGATAAAATCGGTAGAAGTAAAAAGCTAAAATCAGGCTATGAACTACACCACAGTTGCATGACTTCCATGTAACCACCTCTAAGCTTCTGACAACTCTTTCAATCCTTATTTAAAATCTACAAGCTGGAAAGTTTGATGTAGAATATTTTACAAGACCATGATTATAAACACAACAAGGCTGTGAAGGCAGACTAGTGAATAGATGAGTTTACTTTACCTGTTTGGCATGAAGATGTTTAATGTCCTTAACCTCCGTAGTCCCATTTATCCACTTGTTAGCAACCACATGTAAATGTTACAAAAAAATCACAAGTGGGGTGTTACTGATGTTTTATGTCATAACATAACATAACATATATCTTGATCTTGCGTTAACTATAGCCCTTAATTCAGGCATTTAACCATAAAACCATTAAAAAATCTCATTGACTTTGGGACAATGGAACCAGTAGTGCAAAAATGCTAACTTCCTCACATGGTTTACAACTCATTTCTGCAGCACTCTATTAGCTTTTATTTTTTTTCCCTATAATATTATTTGATATTCTAAACATAAAATTTCCTTGGTATTGTATTTCAATTGCAAGTCCATGTGGAACTCATGCACATCTGCACATGCCAATATATAAATAGTACCCAAGGCGAAGACTACACTCATGAATATTAATTAATGAATATGTCTTGACAGCCTAGAAAAATTACCTACCAATGTCAGTATGAGCTAATTAATATTCATGAGTTCCGTTCATTTAGTGACATCACAATCCGACAATTTTCGACTCTCAACTCATTCCAGCACCCGCATTCTAATTTACAAGCAAATGACTCCAAATTTGAATCTCAACAAATTAAAACACTGTAGAGTGAATGTTACTGGATTTATATACAACCCATCCATATCTCCATTCGTCCGTGTCTTCCTTCTCTTTACTGTTCTAACACACTTCTCCTCTTCATCTGAAACTCTTTTTTTTTACTCTTTCCACTCCCTGACCGCTTCTGCCGCACCTTAGAGAGGATGAGGACGATGACATCGCCCATCAGTTCTGTTGCCCCGCCTCTGAGTGCAGTAGCCCCTCCTCTAGGTAACCAGCAGACTTGTTGGCCCCACCCCTGACAACATCCCCCAGTTTTGCCCTGCCCACTTCAACAAGACTGTATGGGGTGAACTTGTCAATCTTGTCAATCACCTGGATGCTAAACTTGAACCAAGTGCGTCTGAATCTGCAGCCTAAATGCAGCTGGTCTTAATTTAACTGAGACCGATGAAACGAAATACAAAAATATCCTTTGCACTAGCATGTCATCTGCATCCTGCCACCTCTCAGAAATGGACAAATATCCTGTATGTGACTGAAACAAGCGAAAGAGAATGAAAACCATTGCTGTACAGTAGTAATAAGGGGACATAATGGAGATGATCTGAAGTGGAAGATCAACCCGAAGAGGTGAAGAATCAAGCGATGGAAGAAAACCAAACCGATGGTCCCCTTTTCTCCTCCTCCGTCTTTCCCCCGGTTCTCCCATTGTCGCAATATCAGCTTCTCTTTGTTTTCTGCTTTTGTCTTTCCTCCATGTGTTCTCTGGCCTCTGTATCTCGTCTGCCAAGCGCCTGAGTAACTTTAGTACAGTCTGTGATGTGTTGTGTTTGTTCCCACATTTAGTGTCAAAAGAAAGGATATGCGTTTTCCCTCCTCGGTATCACCCTCCATTTCCCCACAGTGAGAAAAAGATGCTTGTCTGTCGGCCCAACTGTCAAAGTTACCCAACAAAATTAAGGATTTACAATACTTTTACGTATATATCAGGCCCAACATGAGAGCAAGCCTCTCTAAAGCCATATTTGAATGTGAAGCTTCACCGACCATCATTTGTCAGTTCTTTTTGATTCGCCTTCTTGACATTTCGTGTCTTTTTGTACTGTTGTTTACTGGAATTTGCTTATCACCTTAACAATCCAAAGGCAAACCGGTCTGCGTCATCCCACTTCTACCAACTCAGACTAAAGTTTGTGAGTCTGTACATACATGTAAATGTCAATGTCTGACACGTAACGCAGTGCAGGACACTTTGGACCATGTTGAGGGAGAAAAAGACCTTGTTAGCATGTTAGCCTAGCGGTGTAGGTTACAAACAACAACAGGGTTTAAGCGGTGCTTCATAGGCTACTCAAAGTTTTTCAACCTCTGGTCTACTTCAATGAATGAATCCTCCAAAATGACACTGAATTATCCAGGTATAGTAGTGAGATATTATTATAGTGAACTTCTTACTGTACCTCAGGTATAAAAGATACAACGTAAACAAAACGTTTGGCACTATTGTAGATCACATCGCTCTGGTGTGGTGGTTCCAGTAGCTAGATGTCCACAGAGTTTGGCATGCTGTCACAGTTCAAAAACGGTCCAAGATATTTTTGGATGAGTTATTCTGAAACTGTAGTGTTTTGTTTGTAATATGTAATTGAACTGACAATATCCCGGACAGTCTTACGCACAACGTACTTACAGTATGTAAATGGATTGCTAAGGAAAACTGACTTTTACTTTAGCATTTATGATTTTAATAAGATAAGTATTCCTTGCCTGATCAGTTAGAATATCAACTGAAAAGGAATGTTGAGGTCAGATGAAAAATGAATGTAAAAGGTGATGGAAATCATTGCATGAACCAAATATCTTTCATGGGAAGGTTTGCAACAGGACTGAGAAATGCAAGAAAACACATTAGCCAAATGTGTGACTATGAAATGCCCCCATATTTGTGACAGGATTATGACATTGTTGCCACTTGCGCAGAGACTCAATTGCATAAACTGATAATAATAAAATACAGTGAGTTTCTCGAACTCAAATGCATGTTCTAAAAAGTCATTGCTCTTTTTAAACTCTTTCATGGTTGTGACTGATATTGTTTTTAATATTATTATTATTATCATTGTGGAAGCTTAATTGTTTTCACTTTATGTTGTACCAGCTTTTTGGATGTCTTTGTGAGCCGTTAAATATGGAAAGAATGGAGTTTTGAAGGTGAAGGCTCATAATTCACTGGTTATTCCAGAGATTTAGAGTCTCTCCTCCAGTCATTGTTAACAGCAGTGTGCTGTCACTCACAGAGAGAGTGAGATGCGTGTGACTTTTAAAGGAGCCTCTCATGTCGTGGTGGAACACTTTCATCCAGGGACGTACTACAGGTGACTTTTATCAAAAAACATTTGTCATATGAAGTTGTAAAATATGCAAATAAAGCATCATCTTATTAAATATGCAAAATCAAGGAGTTCTAATGTGCCACACCTTGACTCCCTGGTGCAAATTTGCAAATTAAAGTAGAAAAGATAAACTGTAGAGAATTTCATTTTTTTTTTAATCATCAACAACTCATTGATTGATACAGTGTTTCTCAGTTATTTAACACAGTATTTAATAAATAAAAAAGCAAACTTCATGCATCGAAATAAATATGCTGCTATTAGACAAATGCCTCATAAAATACTAAGGAAAAAAACTTTATGAAAATGACCAGAAATATTACAACAGCAAAATCTAAAATTCCAAAAAAAATAAAAATAAAAAAAGACATATTGCATCCAACTTTATGCATTATGTATGCCTGTAGTACCTCCCCTTCAACCATGCTGTGATTCACATACAGCGGCTGGAAACGACACAGCTTCACTGCTAATACGGAGATGAGTGGTGGAATCTTTCGCCTGATGCGTTCAGTCAGCGTGTTCCTGTATTTAGCGCTCACAGCAGGAATGAATGTGATGAGTCACACATGAAAGAGCCCTTCTTTACTATTTTTATTCTCTCTCTCTTTCTGTCTCTGTCTCTTACATGCTGTAAATACTGAAACATCATTCCTACTTCTTTCCAAAGGAGGTGGAACATTCATTGATATCTGTATATTTCATGAATGATAATGGATATGATCTAAAACTGACATATTAAAGAATATTACTGAATATGATAAAAATGTTACTGATGATGGTGGTGATGTGGTGGAGATGGTAATTCTGATGATGATGATGATGATGATGAAAGCGACTGAATAAATGCTATCATGATCCAGATTAAAATGTGGTCATGTTTTTTTTTTTACTTTTCCAGTATAAATATTATGTAAGTTTAAAAAATATAAATAATATAATTTTTGTAGTGTTTTTGTCTTATGCAATTGTCAAGTTTCAAAGAATATTTTGAATTATCTAAAGTTTTTCTGGTTACATAATTTCTTTATTTTAGGCTTATAATAATAATTATAATAATAATAATAATATTCGCTCAGTCTTGCTGAAAATATACCCACCCTCAGGCCATTCAAGATGTAGATGAGTTCTTCATTGAAATTTAGCATTGCATCACTTGCTCAACAATGAATCCTCTGCAGTGAATGGGTGCCGTCAGAATGAGTTAATGTCTGGTGAAGTTCTAAAATACTCAGCTAAAATGTGAGTCCTCTATCAATATTGGGTTCTCCAATAAAAAGCTTTTCGCCCTGAAGAAAAAAAACAAACTCATGTACATCTTGGATGGGAGAGTAAATTTTAAGCAAATTTTCATTTTGGTGTGAACTGTTCCTTTAATAACAAGACAGAATACTTAACAAATACTGTTGTTAGGAGTTTTTTTTTCCAAAGGCATCTTCTGGCATTTAAAGTGCATAAGTAATAGCTGCAACAGACTGCCTGCAGGCCGTGCTCCAATAACAGACGCCTTCAGATAGCAACACTTGTATATACCTCCGTTGTGGCACCTCCCACATGTTTTCAAACACCAAGCTGATTCCCGGGGTTGAACTGGCACTGTGTGACATTTTAAAATGATGTGTACACACATAACAAAAGTGCAACATCATTAAGTAAAGAGCTTGGATACAGTTGAGATCCCAGACAAATTATGAATGTGCTCCTTTTTTTTTTTTTTTGTGAGAACAGGTGCAAGATTAAGTTAGTCTCATTTTTGAGCCAGCTGTATACTTTTTCCAAGAGTTGGCCTGATTGATTGATTGTACTGTGTGGATGTGCTTCAGCTTGTACTGTATGTGTCACCTCAGCTGGACGCAAGGTCGGGTAGGGATAATTTGATTAAAGTCTTAGTGGGAGAGATGAAGGAAGTGTCAGAGCTGGAGGGGGGAAGGGTGAGAACTGGAAAATGCCACCTCGGGGCAATAGAAAATGAAAGGAATGGGGAAAATCAATGAACGAAACCCTGAACAGCACCATGGATGTAACCCAACATGACCAGAACATTTCCTCAACAGAGGTTAAAAGGGTTTCATCAAAGAATCTTATTTCAGAAAGCATCAGTTATTTATTAGTTCTAACATTCATATTTGAATATATTAGTATGCAAAATGAAAAAATAACTGCACCCTGGGCAAATGTGTTTAATAGGCCTCTTGAGCACATGGAGCAATAAAATACTCTAGAATATTATTTGTTGAAACTATTTATCCTGAGTGTATTTATCTGTCATTTAGTGATATTTATCTATCATTTACTATAATGGAGAATGAACTTCAGCTAGGAACCGTCAACAAAGTTCTCTACCTCTGGATTTGCTTTTGCACAGTCATCAAATCTAAATCCTGTGAGGTAACTCACATCCAAGCCAATGCTGGAAAGGGCTGGAATCTCTACTAGCATAGACACAGATGATAGCTGCATGTTTACTGCTGTCACACTTGCCGCTGGGATCTGATCTCATATCACTTCAGCACACAGAGCCGCCGCCCCCTGACAGACAGGACAAGCAGAAGCAGTTTTAAATGGATGTTCTGCAGTCTCAATGGTTGGGCCTCAAGCTCACAGCAGAAGGACTGGGGAGAATGGACTTTGTGGTGTGGAATATAAAGGAACCATATTGGTAGTCAAGTATTGAAAGTTGCTGCGTGAATTCTCTGAAGAAGGGGGATAAAGAAAGCAAGTGATGTTTCTTCTGCAGTGCATCTGTCCAGACTTTTGGCCCCTGTTCTGTATGCGGTTAGTAGGTCCCTTGTTCCACAGGTATGTGCTCAGAAAAACCTTGCCTAATTTCACTAGTGTAGTTCACAAAGCTCAAAAACCTCAAAATACCTCTTATTTAGTGGATGATTTTTATCCATAGCAAATTAAAGTTAAAGTCTACTGTGGAAATGTACAAATCGCATGTATCGACCTGTCGTTCAGTCATTCGTTTATTCTATCTCATTCTAAACAAATTTTTTTTAACTCCAACCTTCATGTAAGCCAACATTCAAAGTTTTTAAATTTAGATTTTCTGGTTAAAAAAATTGGTTATATGACTTGCTTTGAATTTCAGTTCATTTTAATTCTACTTCATTATATTCCATTTCGAATTGAATTCTGCATCCTGTTTGCTGCTGAATTTAAAAGGTTCTCAATTCAGAATGGTGCAACCCTGCTGTGGTGGTTATGACCTGTATGCAAACTAGAGAGACGAGTCCAGTTCTCTAAGCTCTAAATGGGTAACATTGAACAAATGAACCCACGCCACCCTGCTGCTCTTAAGGCAGTTTCAGGACTCGAGCTCGCTTTACTCTTGTCTCATTTGTTGGTGCTATCTGTCTGTTTGTTTATTAATTGTATGTGGGAATGATCATGGAGAGCTCATTCCCCCAGTAAACGGCTGCATCTCTTCATGGTTTATCACTCAAGTGCCCTTTATAGCCACAGGGAAACAGATGAGCTCTGGTAGTCATTGTGTTCCATCTAAAAGCAGCATTAACCTGTACAAGCAAAACAACCCAAATAGTCCCAGATCAGTGTTTAAAGGCAGGGGCCTGACATTATATACTTATTTTCAGAAGAGCATTATATTGGTAAGCGATCAAGCATATATTTGGATGTTTTCTGTGAGAATTCCTTTGTTCTGTGGAATTGTATTGCCAGAATTTATTTTATTGTTTGTATTAATTCGTGCTGGGCAACGCTAAAAAATTTTTTATCGCATTTTAATCGATTAATCGCATTGTTATGCACAAAATTCAATAATGAATTCAAAAGTAGTGTATTGTACACTTTTTGTCATTTAAAGTTTGAGTTGCGATCGTAAAATGTAAAATAACGTTCAGGGGTGGGGGCTGGACTGGGGTTAAAATTTGGCCCTGGACAAATCCAGCCCATCCGGCCCACAAGTTGTTTCACTGCTAATACGGAGATGAGTGGTGGAATCTTTCGCCTGATGCGTTCAGTCAGCGTGTTCCTGTATTTAGCGCTCACAGCAGGAATGAATGTGATGAGTCACACATGAAAGAGCCCTTCTTTACTATTTTTATTCTCTCTCTCTTTCTGTCTCTGTCTCTTACATGCTGTAAATACTGAAACATCATTCCTACTTCTTTCCAAAGGAGGTGGAACATTCATTGATATCTGTATATTTCATGAATGATAATGGATATGATCTAAAACTGACATATTAAAGAATATTACTGAATATGATAAAAATGTTACTGATGATGGTGGTGATGTGGTGGAGATGGTAATTCTGATGATGATGATGATGATGATGAAAGCGACTGAATAAATGCTATCATGATCCAGATTAAAATGTGGTCATGTTTTTTTTTTTACTTTTCCAGTATAAATATTATGTAAGTTTAAAAAATATAAATAATATAATTTTTGTAGTGTTTTTGTCTTATGCAATTGTCAAGTTTCAAAGAATATTTTGAATTATCTAAAGTTTTTCTGGTTACATAATTTCTTTATTTTAGGCTTATAATAATAATTATAATAATAATAATAATATTCGCTCAGTCTTGCTGAAAATATACCCACCCTCAGGCCATTCAAGATGTAGATGAGTTCTTCATTGAAATTTAGCATTGCATCACTTGCTCAACAATGAATCCTCTGCAGTGAATGGGTGCCGTCAGAATGAGTTAATGTCTGGTGAAGTTCTAAAATACTCAGCTAAAATGTGAGTCCTCTATCAATATTGGGTTCTCCAATAAAAAGCTTTTCGCCCTGAAGAAAAAAAACAAACTCATGTACATCTTGGATGGGAGAGTAAATTTTAAGCAAATTTTCATTTTGGTGTGAACTGTTCCTTTAATAACAAGACAGAATACTTAACAAATACTGTTGTTAGGAGTTTTTTTTTCCAAAGGCATCTTCTGGCATTTAAAGTGCATAAGTAATAGCTGCAACAGACTGCCTGCAGGCCGTGCTCCAATAACAGACGCCTTCAGATAGCAACACTTGTATATACCTCCGTTGTGGCACCTCCCACATGTTTTCAAACACCAAGCTGATTCCCGGGGTTGAACTGGCACTGTGTGACATTTTAAAATGATGTGTACACACATAACAAAAGTGCAACATCATTAAGTAAAGAGCTTGGATACAGTTGAGATCCCAGACAAATTATGAATGTGCTCCTTTTTTTTTTTTTTTGTGAGAACAGGTGCAAGATTAAGTTAGTCTCATTTTTGAGCCAGCTGTATACTTTTTCCAAGAGTTGGCCTGATTGATTGATTGTACTGTGTGGATGTGCTTCAGCTTGTACTGTATGTGTCACCTCAGCTGGACGCAAGGTCGGGTAGGGATAATTTGATTAAAGTCTTAGTGGGAGAGATGAGGGAAGTGTCAGCGCTGGAGGGGGAAGGGTGAGAAAATACAACCTCGGGGCAATAGAAAATGAAAGGAATGGGGAAAATCGATGAACAAAACCCTGAACAGCACTATGGATGTAACCCAACCTGACCAGAACATTTCCTCAACAGAGGTTAAAAGGGTTTCATCAAATATAAGAATCTGTTTCAGAAAGCATCAGTGATTTATTAGATCCGGGGTTCATATTTGAATATATTAGTATGCAAAATGAAAAAATAACTGCACCCTGGGCAAATGTGTTTAATAGGCCTCTTGAGCACATGGAGCAATAAAATACTCTAGAATATTATTTGTTGAAACTATTTATCCTGAGTGTATTTATCTGTCATTTAGTGATATTTATCTATCATTTACTATAATGGAGAATGAACTTCAGCTAGGAACCGTCAACAAAGTTCTCTACCTCTGGATTTGCTTTTGCACAGTCATCAAATCTAAATCCTGTGAGGTAACTCACATCCAAGCCAATGCTGGAAAGGGCTGGAATCTCTACTAGCATAGACACAGATGATAGCTGCATGTTTACTGCTGTCACACTTGCCGCTGGGATCTGATCTCATATCACTTCAGCACACAGAGCCGCCGCCCCCTGACAGACAGGACAAGCAGAAGCAGTTTTAAATGGATGTTCTGCAGTCTCAATGGTTGGGCCTCAAGCTCACAGCAGAAGGACTGGGGAGAATGGACTTTGTGGTGTGGAATATAAAGGAACCATATTGGTAGTCAAGTATTGAAAGTTGCTGCGTGAATTCTCTGAAGAAGGGGGATAAAGAAAGCAAGTGATGTTTCTTCTGCAGTGCATCTGTCCAGACTTTTGGCCCCTGTTCTGTATGCGGTTAGTAGGTCCCTTGTTCCACAGGTATGTGCTCAGAAAAACCTTGCCTAATTTCACTAGTGTAGTTCACAAAGCTCAAAAACCTCAAAATACCTCTTATTTAGTGGATGATTTTTATCCATAGCAAATTAAAGTTAAAGTCTACTGTGGAAATGTACAAATCGCATGTATCGACCTGTCGTTCAGTCATTCGTTTATTCTATCTCATTCTAAACAAATTTTTTTTAACTCCAACCTTCATGTAAGCCAACATTCAAAGTTTTTAAATTTAGATTTTCTGGTTAAAAAAATTGGTTATATGACTTGCTTTGAATTTCAGTTCATTTTAATTCTACTTCATTATATTCCATTTCGAATTGAATTCTGCATCCTGTTTGCTGCTGAATTTAAAAGGTTCTCAATTCAGAATGGTGCAACCCTGCTGTGGTGGTTATGACCTGTATGCAAACTAGAGAGACGAGTCCAGTTCTCTAAGCTCTAAATGGGTAACATTGAACAAATGAACCCACGCCACCCTGCTGCTCTTAAGGCAGTTTCAGGACTCGAGCTCGCTTTACTCTTGTCTCATTTGTTGGTGCTATCTGTCTGTTTGTTTATTAATTGTATGTGGGAATGATCATGGAGAGCTCATTCCCCCAGTAAACGGCTGCATCTCTTCATGGTTTATCACTCAAGTGCCCTTTATAGCCACAGGGAAACAGATGAGCTCTGGTAGTCATTGTGTTCCATCTAAAAGCAGCATTAACCTGTACAAGCAAAACAACCCAAATAGTCCCAGATCAGTGTTTAAAGGCAGGGGCCTGACATTATATACTTATTTTCAGAAGAGCATTATATTGGTAAGCGATCAAGCATATATTTGGATGTTTTCTGTGAGAATTCCTTTGTTCTGTGGAATTGTATTGCCAGAATTTATTTTATTGTTTGTATTAATTCGTGCTGGGCAACGCTAAAAAATTTTTTATCGCATTTTAATCGATTAATCGCATTGTTATGCACAAAATTCAATAATGAATTCAAAAGTAGTGTATTGTACACTTTTTGTCATTTAAAGTTTGAGTTGCGATCGTAAAATGTAAAATAACGTTCAGGGGTGGGGGCTGGACTGGGGTTAAAATTTGTCCCTGGACAAATCGAGCCCATCCGGCCCACAAATTCCCCATTGAATGTTTTGATGGGTCATAGGGCCTTCAATTGGAGTAAATAAATTAATACATAAAACAGGACAGAAACGAATACTGATAGATATGATGCATTTAATGCATTTTTGTCACATATAAAAGCACTTGACAGTAAAGCATTGATTTTGAGCTAGACTGCTGTCATCATTTCCTCACCCTCATGTTGTTTCAAACGACTTTCTTCTGTTGAGCACAAAAGAAGATTTTGTAGAATGTTACCAAACCATTTTGGTTACCCTTGATTTCCTCTGTATGGACAAAAATTTCTTGAATTTCTCAAATTATGTTCCACAGAAGATATAAAAGTAATAGGTTAGGAATGGCATGATGTTGAGTAAATGACAGTTTTCATTTTTGGGTGAATCTCCCTTTAAGAACTTTATTATTTGTAAATAATAAACACCTCATTTATATAAGACACTGATAGTTATCTTTAATCAGGCCCTTATTGAGTTAACATTTTACTTCAATTCAAATTCATTAGAAATTCATTAGAATGGTCACAAGAAGTAAAACCATGGTCCTCAATACCATGGTTATATGGTTTTTAAAATAAATAAGTAATAATAAACTATAAAATTTGTAGTTAAAAAAACTAAACATGAAAAAACTACAAAACACCTTCTATAAAATTAAAATATTCCCCAATATGTAATAACAGTAACATTTATAATAAATACATTTCTGCCAACACATAGGCTATTTGTACAGTGTTAACTTCAAGTTAAATTACTGTGGTGCTGAATTGACAAGCCTATTGGCGTTTTCCAATATACCTCAACTAGTGTCTATTGATGTTTTTGATATTTTTATATCATCATAAGCCACCAGATGTCACCAAAGTCACCACATTTTTAGGTTTTGGCTGTCTGAACTTACTGGAATTATGTTTTTATACTGAAGTAAAATAAATATTAAATATAACATAAAAATAAGCATATTTGACATAAAAATATGGTACTTTTAGAGTTAAAAAAATTGCATAAATTTATAGATTTTATTTTATCAAAGATATCACATTTATTAAAAAAAAAAAATGTTTGGGATCACACCTGAGACCTTCGTGCCCAAATTTGTCCACAAAGGACGGATTTAGGGCTGTCATACAAAGGATGCTTGAGGGTTAAAAAAAACTCATATTGATCAACCCATTGGTTCAGTTTCATACAAAATTTTCTGTTTAGAGGTAGTTAAGCATATGCTGGACTCTTGTATCATTCAAAAATGAATTTGTGAACAAGCGGAATGTACTACTTCCCTGTTTATTCGGTTTTCTGCTCTGTTCCACAAACACACAGCTTTCACACACAAACATTCCCCTACCCTGAGAGCCAGGCAGAACGAGAGGAGACTCTGAATGGACTCCGAGGAAGAATCGAGGACATCAAATCAGTAAGTGCAGTATTAATCACAGTCAACACATCTCTCGTTTTTTCACTTCCACTTTGTAAACATTTGGAACTCCCGATACATAGATCATGGGATGTTAATAACTGATGAGAAAAACAGAATAATGTACAGTTAGCAGTTAGGACTTGCGCTGTTTATCACTTATAAATCGTGGCAGAAGCGCTGCGCTGTGTGGGTGACTGATCCCGCTCGGCTTTGACGCGCGGCTGGGGGATGCATCGGGTAGTGCTGCTTCACACTTTTGGAATATTCGCTTTATGCGGTTTCGCATGTGCTGTAATTTAAAAACAGCGCCTAATATCGGGGAGGTCTCCCTTCGTTTCGGCGATCGGCCCACTACTTGAATGGAATGTCCCGGTGCTCCCGATGGCCAGTAGGCGATCGCGGGCCCCCCAGACCCCTGGGCCCTATGCACTCTGTCACCCTTTCCTTCCGCCCCCCCCTTTCCACTAGCAACGCCCCTGGTCGTGATTACGAGCACGTTGCATTCTTTACTGTTAAAAATAACAGTGAACAGTGGTTTGTGAATGTTGATGCTTAGCCGAAATAATTTTATGTGAGCGCTATATCAGAATAGGGCAAGACTAGAGGGGGAATCCGAGGTACACAGGAGAAGATAAGGACACGAGGAAACAGACAAGGCAAGACTAAGCTAAGGGTGTGAGAGTGTGTGCATGTGCACTCATGAGTGAAGTACACACGTGGAAGAGACCTGTCAAGAATGCAGCCTTTCTGCTCCTCAGAGAGAGAGAGCGAGAGAGAGAGAGAGAGAGAAAGAAGGAGGGGTGGTGGGTGTGAGAGACACAGGGTAGACTAGAAAAGGGGGTTATTTTTTCCTTCGCTTCCCTCAGCCTGAATGGGACCTCTCTGTGGCTGCGTGACGGTAAGCTCTCGTTCATTTGTTCACTCCTCCATCCTTTCACTCTTTGACTCTCTGCATCATCGCACGTTTGTCTGTGGCATTAGCGCTGACACTTAACTAAGCGGCTGCGTGGCACAGTCTTGCGATAACAGATGTGCCGTCTGCTCACCCTGAACGGGAAATATGTTGACTGTGGGCCTTTTTACCCATGACATTTTCAAATTCACATTCAGCTAATCTGGTTTATACTCTTCAGTGCATTTGATGCATTATGTTAACTATTACTTCCTATTGTCATTTAGTAAACAGTGCTGTTTCTTGATGTGTAGGACAAGCAGACAGCTGACTCTCCAGAATTTAGTACATAGCCCAGTGGTGATTACAGTTTGACGTGAAGGCCCACAGAAGTACAACGTATTGCCCATTTATTCATTTTCATCACAATTGTAGTATCGTGTGAGGTTGGAAAACATTTGTTCTGGCTGCTTTTATGTAAATGTTGCTTTAAAAATAAACCCAGGAGCCTTTGGGGATGGAGTGAAGTGTCTTATGCCTGAGTGAGACAGAACTCAATAATTTACCAGTTTGGCCTGCCTTTAGGTAGCAGGTTATGTGGCCTGTTAGTGGTTAAGTCTTTGTTTCAGAAAAGAAATTGATTTCATTTTTCGTATTTTGCCTAGAACTGATGTCTTTGTCTTTTTGGGAGAACAAAAGGCAGGAGGAAGTGAACATCTGCGTGTGTGAGAGAGGATGTGCAGCTTCAGCACTGCTGTAACTAGGGATGTCGGTGTGATAGAAAAATAATGATAATAAAAAAAAATGTGATTAAAAAATGTGATCGAAAATTAACACAATTAATGATGCCCCTGGATCTGAATTAAAAATTTGTAAGTAATTTTCCTACCGCCCGACCATGACGATATGAAAATAAATAAAGCAATATATTATACTTCTAAGGGGCGCTCACACAAAATGTGTTTAAAAACATGAGACAGCACTCAGGATTAGTAAAAAAAAAAAAAATGATGTGCAATGTTAATACCATATCGTTATCAGCCAATATTAGACAGATTTTCATTTATTGGTGTCAGTCAATATTGGATTCTCAATTAAAGATTAACTTTAAAAACTCTGATAATGTAATAATTTGTTAATTAATATAATCTTTAGCAGATCTCATAATTTTCTAACTGTATATTTTAATGTTGTAATTTATTTAATACTATGTAATAGCATTTTAGTGCATTGTTTTTAAGTTTATTCAGATATAATTATTAGATATTATTTTTATATTTTTTGTGATTTTTTTTATAGCATGTAATATAATTGTAATAATTTTTAATGTATAGATATCATTTTTAGATATAATTTTTATGTTATTTGGATATTTTAATTGATTTAATATAATGTAATATTTTAGTGCATTATTTTAGTCTATTATTTTTGAATTTATTAAGGCATCATTATTAGATATTATTTTGATCATTTTAATGTATTTTATATCAGTCTTTTATCGACTATTGACCATAACAATAATAATTATTTTTAGCTTATTGGTATTTTTATACCTATTTTAATATTGGCGCATCCTTTGAAAAAAAAAAAAAAAACGCACCACAGAATGTACTTTTAATTAGATGTGCCCGGACAAAAATGAAAATAATGAAGAGAAAACAAAAATAGCTATTAATACTTAGAAACATTTTAAAATGAACAAAAAACTAGAAAGTAATATTCAGAGTATTCAGACACAGCTGCTATAAGAACCTCCTCTTGTTGCTGAATAATGATACACATTTGCTTGCCCCGCCTAACTTTTCCTGATTGGTCTAATGTTTTGAAACTGGTATGCATAAGTTGCGCTGCATGTCAAAAGTTGAAATAAGCATCCAGTTTTTCTCAGGAAATATTGATATATGTGATTAAATGTGATTAATAGTGATATATTACATGAATTTATTTTCATATCATGTACGTAATTGGATTTTAAATGTAATTGATTGTAATGATGTGTGTACAGTGTGTTTGTCTCATAGAGCTCAGAGACTAGAAGTGGTCGGTAATAGATTAATAGCAGTGGGATTCGTACCTGCTGTGTTGTCGGAGACAAGAGGAACATGAGGGAGGGACATGGATGGAAAGAATGATGAATTGACACTAGACTTGTGCCGGTATTCGATAATGCGATATATCACGGTAATGAATATGCACGATATTGGGCACTTCTAAATACCGTGAATAATTATATATTACAAATTATTCCGATTTTTGAATGCATTTTAAGAATACTTTTCCCATCAACTGGTCAAAATGCACAACACTATTATGACAGCACTTTTTTTTTTACTAAATTTCAATATCGTGATAATACCGTGATAAAAGCATTAGCAATTAATCACAACATGAAAATTTGATACCGGCATATCCCTAATTGACACATCTAGAAATGAAGTGACAGGTTCAAAGATCCAGATAGAGAAAAAAATCCGTCAAAACCATTTTAGGAGAGGAGGGGGAAGGGTGTGAGAGAGAGAGAAGAAGAAGAAGAGTGAGAGGTCATGTTTTAAATTAATAATATAAAGAAAAGCAGCTGGCTACACACACGAATGTTCAAGTGTGTGTGAGAGAAAACGAGAAAGTGAGTAGATTTATTAGCTGAAGAGGGCAGGTTGTTTAAGGTTAAAGATGAATTCCACCAGAATCGTCAGATTTACGGGGTGTGTGCACCCATGGGTCTCATCTAGTGACAGAAGATTAACTGTGTCTGGTAGAGCACTTCTGGTTTCCTCAGTCGGCATGTGCAAGGCTGATGCCTCCTGACTCTCTCAGGAAAAGTAAACCCTTACAAAAAGTTCTGTGACTGTATCCTGCTACAGTGATTGTGCCAAATGGTCATTTCATGGTGTTTCATATATAATGTGGTACTAAATGATTATCATATAGGCTGTATTTGTTTTGTATGTTTATGGTGCTCCACGGTGCTAGAAAAGACCTTCATGGAAGCACAGTTGTTTTCATGTGCAATGAAATATTATTTTAATGTTTTATTTCATTGCTTTTATTCTGCTGTCAAATTTTTTTTTAAATAAATTGACAAATCCATAGCTGCTCACAATCCATAGCTGCTTCTTATATAATAAAATAATTTTAGCTTTGATCAATATTTCAGCCCATTTATTTATTTACTTATTTTGTCCTTGTGTATATTTTGTCATTTTCAAGTATTATGAGATGATTTCCCATGTAAGATTTATTTATTTATTTTTTTTAAATATCTTGAGCCAGTTTAGTGCTTTTCAAGCAGACATTTAATGGCTGTTCTTTTATAATAAAAAAGCATGAGTGTGTCCATTATCATATTCATACATAGTATGATTATGGTGCTCCCTGGTACTACAAAGAACAAAGAAATATTTATTTTATTTTATTTTATTTTATTTTATTTTATTTTATTTTATTTGATTGATTCATTGATTGATTCATTCATTCATTGCTCTTATTCTCTTTTGAGAATTGAGAATATTTTTGAATAATGGCAAATTCAAGACAATCTATAGTTTCTTTGCACAGAATAAAATTTAATTTAATTTATTTTATTTTATTTCATTCATTCATTGCTCTTATTCTCCTGTCAAATAGTTTTGAATAATGGCAAAAACGTATAAGACAATCTATAGTTTCTTTGCACAGAACAAAATTCTTTAACCTTGATCAATACATCTGTATTTTATTTATGTATTTTTTTTTTTTTTACTTTTTTTTTTTTTTTTTTTTTTTTTTTTTT